>NW_022196906.1:76614641-76667205 GCF_008632895.1 Mastomys coucha | reverse complement strand
GCACTCTCTGATAAGTGGTTATTAGCCCAGAAGTTTGGGATACAGGAAGAACAACCCACAAACCACAACGAACTCAAGAAGAATGAAGACCAAATGGTGGACAGTGCACTCCTTCTTAAAAGGGGGAACCAAATACCCATGGAAGGAGTTGCAGAGATTAACTATGGAGCAGAGACTGAAGGAAGGGCAAGCCAGCCTAAATATAGCTATCTCCTGAGAGGCTCTAACAGTACCTGAGAAAACCAAATCTTAATGGCTCCATCAGCATATATATATAGCAGATGATGGCCTAGTTGGCCATCAATGGGAGGAGAGGCCCTTGGCCCTGTGAAGGTTCTATGCCCCAGTGTAGGGGAGTGTCAGGTCCAGGAAGCAGGAGAGGTTGGGTTGGTGAGCACCAGGAGGGAGTAGGGAACAGGGTTTTTGTTTTGTTTTTTCTTTTTTTTAGAGAGGAAACCTAGAAAGGAGATATCATTTGACCTGTAAATAAAGAAAATATCTAATAAAAAATAAAAGAAAACCAAATCTTTTACAAATAAGACAACAGAGCAAATGTTCTAACCACGGTGACAGTTTAATTTAATGTAGTCTTTTATATATTATTCCAGATCCAAGATTATTCGTAAAATCATGTTATTGATTATTTTCAGGAGGCAATCAGCATCTCTGCAAATGAAGGCAAATTGTATTATGGTCACACAACACTGCTTTACAGTTAACTGTAAGAAGACTAATGAAGGTGTTAGGGAACTCTGGTTCAATAATTAATCAGACTGCTCATTAGGAAAACATATGGGACTAATAATTTGATGATTAAATCACTGTCTTAATCACATTTACTCAAATCACTCAACAATAATTTATTATTTTACCAGAAACAGCAGTGGACGTGACACAGGTATGGGGGTATGATGGAGAAACAAAACATTAAGTTTCTGCTCTGGTGATGATTGCTTGCTAACAAGGTAAGATAAAAGTAAGGGAATCATGGGAGGAATCACTGATGGAAAAAGAATTTACACATGTCTGCTAAGTATTTACTGAGTAAATTCATAGAATACTAAAAAATAAAAATAAAAAAGTAACATGGAGAAATGTACAACGGAATGCATCTTAATCAAGAAAGCAGAATTATTGTACATTTATGGAAATGAGTTTATTGCAGAAGTTAGATATTATGCAACCATGGAAGGAATTGAGAGAATAAAGGTTCACAAAGAAGAGCTATAATATTATTAAGAAGTTACCATGTCATTAAGCAACTACTGTTTGAAGGCATCTTTACAAGTAAAGTCAATAACACAAAGCTACAGAATGTAAAATCTCTTCTTTTCTTCCAGTGATTTTGCATGCTGTTCTCTCTGCTTAGTCCCCTGGTGTTTGTCGCTTAGCAAGCATCATTTAAAATTCTAAGGCGATCCCCAGAGGACTGGCAACATGCCAAAACATTTTTCCCCCTCTGAGTTTTCTAAAAACGGATAAGCAAAGTGAGGAGAAATGTACTGGCCACTTCAACAGTTATGTCAGTGTGATGCCCCACAAGATGTCATCCAGCCAACTGCTCTCATCACTGCTGGTGCAGGGAGGGCAATATTCTCTGATGGTGGTAGTGGGGACAGTGCTCATGGGATGAAACAGATGATCTGAAAATATGATGCTTCCTCATCTTTAAATGCATGAAGCAAATCTGTGCAATAAGTACCATTTTCTTGAGGGTGTTAAGAACAGGAAACCATATCTTCAAACTGGCAATCTTTGTAGCATGAAAATGGATCATTACACATTTTAGAATGAAGGAACAGTTGACACTTTATTTTTTTAATGTGATTTTAGATGTTTTTTGAATGTCTTAAAATGGATAGTTTTTATTTCAGTAACTCTTTGGAGCTTATGTGTACAATCTCTGTTTTAATTTTTATTAGTTCTTTGAGAATTTTACATAATGTGTTATGATCAGAATATTCATCTTCTGCCCTAGCCCCCTCCCAGATATACCTCCTCCCCTTCTCGACCTACACAACTTTGTCTCTTTGTTTCTTTCTTAATTTGTAGAGTCCAATTCGTCCCACATATATATTCTTGGATGTGTAGTCTTCCACTGGAGCACGATTGACACACTAAGGATGACATTCTTGAAAAGAAGAATGAAAGAAAGAAAGAAAGAAAGAAAGAAAGAAAGAAGGAAAGAAGGAAAGAAAGGGAGGAAAGAAGAAGAGAGAAAATGTCTAGCCATCTCCCAGAGGCTATTAATTGCTAGTAGCTCCTCATCAAGAGGTGGAGCTTCTTTCCCAACTCCCTTCCTTATTGGAACTTGATCTTTCTTGAGCTTCTAAAGATTTTGCTCAGGATGTGAGTTCTTATGCACAAATTTCCTGTTATGTACACATATATTTCTCTTTTGTAGTCAGCCACAACTTCTAGTTTTTACAATCTATCTGTGCTCTCCTCCACAAGGAATGATGAGTAATGGGATGAAGTTGTGTGATACAGATGTCCCTTTGGGGCAGAGAATTCCACAATATCTTATTCCTTGTGCTTTGACTACATGTGGGTTTCAGTGTTGGCTTCATCTACTGCAAAAGGCTTCTCTGGGGATTTCTGCATGCATTAATGACATAAAAAATCATTAGGAGTTGACTTAATATTATACCTATCTAGCAGAATAAAGAAATCGTATTGAAAGTGATATGAAAGAAAGGCCAAGTTATCTGTAAAGGCAGACTCGTAAAAATAACTCCTAGTTATATCTCAGAAACTTTTAAAGCCAAAGCAGTGTTCCGAAAGATGTCCTCCAAGTCTCTAAAGACCAGAGCTGCCATGCCATACTATTATGCCCAGCAAAACTATCTGTTAAATTTAAGGAGAAATAAAGCACATTCCATGGTAAGGACAGATTAAAGGAATTTATGACTATTAAGCCAGCCCTAGTGAGGATACTAAATATATATATATACATATATATACATATATATATATATATACACATATATATCAAGGTAAAGAAAAGAATAACATACTATAAGTCTAAGTCACAGGGAACAAACAATTATCTTATTGACTGGCCTACAGTTTTCGATGTAAGTTGTCCTGCCTAAAACTCATGGCAGGGCAGTTTTCCTATACTAGTATAGTGTATACAGTTACAAGTATGGCACTTTTCTCCAACAGTCAATAGTCTTAGCAAAAAAAAAAAAATAGTTTTTAAAATTTTTATCTTGTGCATTTAGATAATACTTACTAAAAACAAATCAATTTTAATTAGAAAGGAATATAATTAAATTTTATTATCGTTAAAATACGTAGCCTTTCTTAGATTTTCAAGTTGAGTATCTTCAGGCTGCTATAATATCTATATCAGGGAGCATTTTGAACTGTCAGTTGGTAGAAATTGAAGAGGGAAAAGGGCAGTTTTGCTTCAGGGGAATTTCCACCTTAAGGCCTGGCTAAAAGCATTTTTGGCTCTATCTCTATCAAGTATATTCAGAAAGTGTCATTACAATGAAAGTAACCATTGCATGTGGTTTTCCCAAGGTGGTTGGGAAAATGCTTTAAAAGGAGGTAAATTACATACTCAAGTAACCAATTTTATTTAAATGTGGACATCAAGTAGAAGGAGTGTCAGCAAGCCTGGCACCTAAGCATCCTTGGCTATACTCTTTATTTAACAACTGGAGAAATTACTAGTCATTGTATCAGTATTAAAGAATCTCTGTAAATGGCAGATAATAGCCATTGCCAAAACCAAAAATAAGCTACACATAGGGCCTTTGGCATAAAAAAATAATATTTTCTAATTTCAATATGAAAGTGATTACAATAGAGTAACACAGCTGTTAAAAAGATGAATCTGGATTTCTAAAGGAGAATTTTCCCTCTTGATTCTCATCCTGTGAACCATAGTGACCTCATGAGGAAGGCCTGAGTGAAGTACACAAAGTTAGATTATTGATCAGATATGTTTTAATTAGTTTTGTGTTAGATTTCCTACCTCATCCTTAAACACAGAGTGATTGTTAATTTTCATAAACATTGCTAAGATCAAATGACATAATCTGAGAGAAAATGTGTACCTGCTACTGAGCTGTAGTGTGTGTGAAAAGCCCTTTTTCTGAGTTTTTTTCATCATGCCACAATCTCCAAAGTTAATTTTTCCCATATCAAATAATTTATTCAACTCTACAAAGCACCATTTAAAACAAACTCATGTCTCATTATACTCTTTGCCCACCATATCCACATGGGATGTGCTATGTACCCAGAATTTTAGAAGCTCTCTCCTTTCTCAGAATAATGTCTTGTGGTATTACAACACTTACATATTATCTTTGATTCTATCTATACTTTAAAGCCTCATCAAAAAGGCTTAGAATATAGACCCCTATCCAGGATAGGGGTAACTATTATAATTCTTTTTTTGCATACATTGTCCCACAACTCCTCACCCACAATAATCTTCAGGAGATGACATTTCTTATTTTTTGGTGAACTTATTGACTTACTATTATGTGTGTATATATTTTGCCTGCATATACAATACTTATATATGTATATGTAGTAACATAAGTATATGTAACAATGCATATACTTATACAGATATATCATATATATGCATATACATGCACATCATGTGCATACACACACAAACATACACACACATACATGCAGTGTATCATGTGCACGTCTGGTGCCCAAGGGAGACAAAAGAGGGTATAGTTCCCCTAGGACTGGAGTTAGAGATCGTTGTAAGCTGGCTATGGATGCTGGGAGTCAAAGTGAGTCCTCTTCAAGAATAACAAATGCTCTTAACCACTGAAACAAACAACTCTTCAGTTTCAGCAGATGACATTTCTTATTGACAGAGAAAGAATTGGCTAATGTCTCCATCTCCCTTTTATTAATTGTAACTGAGACAGCAGACAGACATTTCAGTAGATACTGCTAATGTTTATAGCTCAGATAATCGGGTCTACTTTAGTACCATATCCTTTGGTCCTTCATCCTTTGAACCACATAGCTCTGGAAGCAAGCCTATCTTCATGCTGAGTTACCCATTTTCTCTATTGTATCCAAACAGTCCTATCATCTTTATTAAAGATATGGATTTAGGATGAATTCTGAAAAGTGATGGGATGAAGGCTTGGTCTCCAGCCAGGGGTGCTATTGGGAATCAATCAAACTGTAAAGGTCACTGGGAGTACAATGTTCCCATCATGATGTTCAGTCTTAGACTTAGAGATGGTGCCAAGGAACCATGGACTAAAGCCAAGTATCAGAAGCCATGAGTCAAAATGAATTTTCACTTTGTCTAGGTGAATTTCTCAGATACCTTGTTATAACAGGAGAAAATATATGAATACAACGGTACCTACCCTGAAGTCACCTGATCTTGCATGGTCTCAGAGCAAATACAAATGTGCTAAACTTTGCTAGTGCTCCCACATTAATGCCAAATTTCATTCTATATATACTCTGAATGCTGGATTTTTGTAAGAAACTGTTTCTAAAGTTTCTTTTAAATTGCTTTTAAACCTTTTTATTTAGGTCTTAACTCCTATGTATCAAAATTGTTACTATCAAGACCACAAACTTTTATACCTAATTCTAATTTCTCAACTTATTTAAATAAATGTCCTAATTAATGATTATCTTACGTTCTTTACATGATTAAAAATTATGTTTGACAACCAATGGGAAAGTCTATAATTATCATGACCAAATTCAGGTTCCTCTTTAATCCAAAACTGCAATCAAGAAATTTCTCAAAGCCTTCAAATCAATACCATCCTGTCATTACAGGCAGCTGAGAAATAGAGATTGAATATGTGGAGTAGTTTTGATTCCTCTCCTTCCAAACTCATGGAGAGTATTTTAAAATTGTAAGATTTAGCAGAGATGTGTGCTTTCAAAATCTCAACATATGGGTATTGAAAGCAAGAAGACTATCAAAATTCTTCTAGCCTGGGTAAGTAAATTGCACCTAATTTCAGAAAATGATTAGATTAAGTTAAATTAGGGGAACAACACCCTTCAAAATAGTCACAAATAATATAAAATATCTTGGCATGACTCTAGCCAAGCAAGTGAAAGATTTATATGACAAGAACTTCAAGTTCATGAAGAAAATAATTGAAGAAGACTTTAGAAGATGGAAAGATCTCCCATGCTCATGGATTGGTAGGATTAATAGAGTAAAAATGGCCAATTTACTGAAAGCAATTTACAGATTCAATGCAATTCTATTGAAGTTCCAACTCAATTCTTCATAGAGTTAGCAAAACCAATTCTCAAAATCATCTGGAATAACAAAAAACCCAGGGTAGTGAAAACTATTCTCAACAATAAAAGAACTTCTGGGGGTATTACCATCCCTGACTTCAAGCTGTACTATAGAGCAATAGTGAAAAAAATCTGCATGATATTGGTACAGTGGCAGGCAGGTAGATGAACGGAATAGAATTGAAGACCCAGAAATGAACCCAAACATCTATGGTCATTTGATCTTTGACAAAGAAATTAAAACCATCCAGTGGGAAAAGATAGCATTTTCAACAAATGGTGCTGGTTCAACTGGCATTTAGCATGTAGAAGAATACATGTCAATCCACTATTCCCCTTGTACAAAGCTCAAGTCCAAGTGGATCATTGACCTCCACAAAAACCAAATATGATGAATCTAATAGAAGAAAAAGTGGGGAAGAGCCTTGAACACATGGGGACAGGGGAAATTTCCTAAACAGAACAATGGTGCATGCTCTACGATCAACAATTGACAAATGGGACCTCAGAAAATTGCAAAGCTTATGTAAGGCAAAGAACTCTGTCAATAGGACAAAATAGCAACCCACAAATTGGGAAAAGATCTTTAGTAACCTTACATCTGATAGAGGGCTAGGCTAATACCCAAAATATACAAAGAACTCAAGAAGTTAGACTCCAGAGATCCAAATAACTCCATTAAAATGGAATACAGAGCTGAACAGAGAATTCTCAACTGAGGAATACCGAATGGTTGAGAATCACTTAAAGAAATGTTCAACATCTTAGTCATAAGGGAAATACAAAACAAAACAACCCTAATATTCTGCTTCACACCAATCAGAATGGCTAAGATCAAAAATACAGGTGGCAGTAGATGCACTCCTCCATTGTTGGAGGGACTGCAAGCTGGTAAAAACCACTTTGGATTTACCAGTTTGCTTAATTTTGGCGGTTTCTGAAATAGTTCTACCTGAAGATCCAGCTATTAGGCATATATCCAAAAGATGATCCAACATATAACAAGGTATTGGTACAGTGGCAGTACTCCACTATGTTTATAGCAGGCTTATCCATAATAGCCAGAAGCTGGAAACAACACAGATGTCCCTCAACAGAAAAATAAATACAGAAATTGTGGTACATTTACACAGTGGAATACTGCTCAGGTATTAAAAACAATGACATCATGAAATTCTTACGCAAATGGATGGAAGTAGAAAATATCATCCTGAGTGAGGTAATTCAGTCACAGAAGAACACACATGGCATGGACTCATTGATAAGTGGATATTAGCCCAAAAGCTCACAATGCCCATGACACAACCCACAGACCAAATGGAACTTAAGAGGAAGGAAGATGAGGGTGTGGGTGCTTCAGTCCTTCAATGAGAGTTAAAGAGAATGATAGGGAGAGGTAGAGGGAGAGGGGACCCAGAAGTGAGAGAGAAGGGGGAAGAAATAAGGGGTGAGCAGTATCAGGCACTGGGGGGAACGGGAGGGAGGCTTAAATGTTCAGGAAATCGAATAAAAATATGTAGCAGTGGGGGATGAGGAACGGGATAGCTACTGAAGTTTCCCAGAACCCAGGGAAGCAAGAATGATCCCAGAACCCAGGGAAACAAGAGGTTCTCAGGACCCAGTGGAAAGGACTTTAGCCAAAATGGGCAAAGAAGGGAAAATAGAACCTGTAGAGACCACCTCCAGTAGATAGGCATTGGCCCCAGTTGAGGGATGGGGTCACCCACTCATCTCAAAGTTTTTAATCCAGAAATGTTCCTGTCCAAAGTCAGAACAGGAATAAAAATGGAGCAGAGACTGGAGTAAGGGCCATTCTGGGACTGCCCCATCTGGGGATTCATCCTGTCTGCAGACACCAAACCAACAGTTGCTGTTGCCAAAAAGCACTTGGTGACAGAAACCTGGTGGGCTGTTCTTTGAGAGGTTCGGCCACCAACTGACCAATGCAGATATGGATGCTTGGAGCCAATCATCAGACTGAGCTCAGAGACCCCTGTGGAGGAGTTGACAGAGGACTGGTGGAGCAGAGGGGGATTGTAACCCCATAGGAAGAACAACATCAGCTGGCCAGACCACCCAGTGCCTCCAGAGACTAGATGACCAGCTAGATGCTATACATATATAGCAGAGAATGGCCTTGTCCGACATCAATGGGAGGAGAGGATCTTGGTCCTGTGGAGGTTTGATGCCCCAGCATAAGGAGATACTGGAGCAGTGGAGTGGGAGACAGTGAGTGAGTCACATCCTCCTTAGGTTTCTGAGCATCTGACGTTTTGTAGCTTCCTGCATTCACCTTCTTCTTTGTATTTACTAAACTTGCAGCATCTCCATTGTTTTCTGTCTACTTTGAATGACTTTTTGTGTATGACCTGCAGTGTGTGTTACATGATGGTGGAATATGGAAGGATAATACTGCAGATACGTTTATACTGAGGTATACCTGGGAGATGACCTATCCCAGAAGGACAGAGCTGAGCATAGGTCAACTAAAAATTTAATGTAGATCTCTACATTAAATGTTAAATGATAGAAAAGATTAATAATCTCTTAGGCATATATATATATATATACACATATATATGTATACACACATATATATTATATATTATATATGTTATATATAATATATGTTATATATATACACTTATTATATATATATATATATAATAAGTCTTAGAGCTCATATGTTAAATCTTGAATGTTTAGGATTTGGGGAAATATTTTTATTATCATGGCTCTGATTAAATCAGTAAGTTAAACCATTGATAGGTTCACTGATGGTTTTATTGAAAGGTGGTAGAATCTAGGAGCTGGAGCCTGCTTGAGGAATTGGGTCACTGGGATATTATGTTCCTCCTTCCTGTCTTTCATTGAATCCTGACTGCCATCAGGTAACAGCTAACCTCAGAAATGCTCTTCTGTAATTCTACAGGCCTAAAAGCAACGAAACCAGCTGAGTACAAACTGAAATCTCTGAAGCCATGAGGAACCTGTTCTTTATGATTTTGTTACAGAGTGTAATTTTACAAACATATTCTTTTACTAGCACCTCTCATACACATGTGTATGTTTAATATTTTTAACACACCAACTGCTGACAACTTTTTAACATTTAAAAAATATGCACATCTGATTTTAGTGATCTCTTCTGTCTAACTCCCTCTAATTTTTTATATACTGAAGTTCCTATCTTGCACACTGCGTGCAAACAGTGTGTTTTAGGTCATGATCCAGTTCATTATTTGCACTATTTAGTTTGTATTGATCAATTCATGAGACAGAATAGCTAATACCTGTCAGTATTTTGAACTTTCTGAGTACAGTCAGCAGAACTTCTGTAAATAACATCTAGAGATGATGCATGTACCAGCACATTTTATGGAGATTATGATTATTCTTTACCACTAGAGAGTGGCATTTTCTCTCTTTGTCCCTGGATTCTGAGGAAGAACCACTGTATTTACTGATGAGAGTTCAAGAGCACAAACTTGTAGGAGTCCGGCCGGCGGACCCTCACTCCGTTGGGTGCTCTTGGACTGGGAATTATTGAGTACCTGTGAACACAAGTGGGTAAGAGAGAAAGAAGACACGGACACCAGGTAGCTGTATTGAGATGTCCCCTTACTTAGAGGATCACTCCGTTTAAATAGTCACACTCAGGAACTAGACTCAGGGGAAATCAAAAACCGCCCATCTAACATAAACACGAGGTAATCCATAAACACCATAAACACCAGACTGGAGGAGGATCTTGAAAGGAAAGTCCGACAAGCTCTTAACATAAACATGAGACCTGTCAGTCTTTGATCTCAGAAGTTGCTGCCAGTGTTTTCGCACCACGGGTGGGTGGTCTCAGCCCCAGCCTGTCATGGCTTTCTTTCTTTCGCTTCTGGAACCCGGATCAGAGCAGAGGGGCAGGATACCACACAAACTTACATTTAAACCCTTGGGAAGAAAGTTTTAGTAAGGATAGTTTTGTTTCAATATTCTTTTATCTCAGAGGTGATTATTGTCCATGTTATACAATATGAACATCTTTTTCCAGCTTTGTTTTCATAGTTATCTTTAAAGGTCCTAGACACAGCCTCTGGACTCATATATATTGACTGACTTTAACTTTGTTCACATTGTTCCCAACATTTTTCAAGTTATTAATGTGATGGTATATATAGTCATAATTTGGTCCTTATCCAGACTTGTCATCAGGTAGTTTTTTTGTTTTCTTTCAGAATATGGAGTACCTATCCCACTAATTAAATGTACACAAACTAACCCTCACTGCTTAGGATTTGATACAAACACTGTGCAGCAGACATGTTTGTCAGGGTTTTATAGCTACAGCCTTGGTGATTGCCATTTCAGATGTTTCATCCCTTTTTCTAAGCATGCCCACTCTTCTTTTTTTTATTTGATATTTTATTTACATTTCAAATGTTATCCCCTTTTCTAGTTTCCCCTCCAGAACTCCCCTATCCCATTCCCTCTCCCCCTGCTTCTATGAGCATGCTCCCCACCTACCCACCCACTCTCTCCTCCATGCCCTGGCATTCTCCTACACTGGGGCATCGAACCTTCACAGGACCATGGGCCTCCCCTTCCACTGATGCCCGACAAGGCCACCCTCTGCTATATATGTGGCTGGAGCCATGAGTCCCTCCAAGTGTAAGCCTTGGTTGGTGGTTTAGTCCCTGGGAGCTCTGGGGCGGGTGGGTGGTTGATATTGTTGTTCTTCCTATGAGGTTGCCAACCCCTTCAGCTCCTTCCTTGGTCTTTCCTCTAACTCCTCCAGTGGGCATGCCTACTCTTTTTAATTCTCCAAGCTTTCACAAACACTCTCCTCTCTGGATTGACATTCCCTTCCCTTATTACCTGCAGCCAGACAAGACAAAAAGAATCTCCAAGTAACACAGTCACACACTTTATGTTTGTGTCTCAGTCCTCATGAAGCCAGATAGCCAGAAAAGCATCTCCAATACCCCATCACACACTCCATATTTTTGTCTCAGTCTTCCTGCTCTCAGATAAGCAAAAAACATCTTCAAGTACCATATCACTCTCTCCATGTTTGTGTTTCAGTCTCCTCCTTTCTACTTCAAAACACTTCACAGCAATTTTTTGGAGTGTTACACTATCTCTTTATTTGCTGACCTTCCTACAAGATAGTTACTTATTTTGAAAAGTATAGGTGTTTGCAAAGACTATTCAATAAATAGTTTTAAGTAAATTAAACTGTGTTCATGATTTTTGCACTTCCCCTAGTATTTGCTTCAATAATAATTCTATAATTTTGAAGTGAAAGTCTTTTTAAAATACAAATTTTAAACCTTAGGATATCCTAAAAATTATAAAAAGTATAACAGCCAACATTTTTGCTTTTGATTGTAAAACAGTTTGAGGATCTTGATAAATAGTAAAACCATGTTTTCCTCAATATAAGCTTAATAAGAGTGCCATGAATATCACAAAAATACAGATCTCCTCTGAATATCCACTGCTTTAAAATTTTAAATGTAGACTGTATAATGTAATTTTTATTTTCTCAGTTATCAAATATTTCTTCAGAATGATCTTGCTAGTATATTTTATGGCATGACAAGTCGGCAGTAAAATCTGGAAGGTTTAAATACAATGTGTTGCCCATTAACTCTGTGAATTAGGATAGCATCTAAAGGAAAAACTACTAAATTGCAGCCAGCATGAAGAAATTGCATGGGGCTGTGATTGCCATCTGTAAACTGTGGCCTTACATTATCCTGGCATGTGCCTTAAGGGCATGGAATGGGTTCTAAATTAATTTTAGATGATGCACAGTTATGTTTCCTTTAATCACAGAATCCAAGAGCAGTGTGTCCTTTGATGCTTAGCTATCAGGCTTTGAGTCTTAGAAACATCATTTTATAATGTTGCTTTTTAAAGAAAATTTCTTATTTTGCCTCAAGTAATTTTTGTAGATATTGATAATAAGATTCAGTTTTTACTTCCTCTTAATATGACTGAATTAAAACACACACACACTTCATATATCTCATTAAATTTCAGTAAACCTGCCTTCTCCTGGTGTTCTAATATACTTTTGGGCTGTTAATAATAATCATAATTATTATATATCTTAAAAAGGCTTTGTGATTCCTTTATCATTTTTTATGTTTAATTAACTTTTCTTTATTTTGACATAACTATAGATCCATTTATTAACCTGTTTCATCCAGGGAACATATCTTAAAAAGCTACTGGAAAAAAAATCTCACAACATCATATGCATTTTGATATAGTCAACATGTACAAATCCAAATACCCACCTCAGGGAACTAGTGCAAAAACTAAAAATTTAATCTTAATATGAGCAGACAATATAAATTATGCAAACTAAAGCAGAATCAAAGGAGATTGAAGTGGAAAGTGACAAAATTAATTTGAGGCTGGGAAATGGAGGAAGAGGATCTGGAAGAGAAGAGGCATGTCAGGGGCAACTGACAGGAGTGGTGGGGGAGCTGCTGTTGGTATGTGATGTATGAGAGAAAAATCAATAGGAACTACAAAGATTCATGGAACTGATGGTTATCTAGCCAGGCTGAAAATGGAATAGGTGAGGAATTTTCAGTACCTGTATGTGAAGTGAAGACAGAATCACCATTGAAGAGGCTTTCAACACAGAGTCATGATGAACAAATATCATGAGAAAGTCTATGGACAAAGGTTTGGAGCTCTAAGATGAACTGATTAATTTCAATAAATGTATAGCTACCAGAGCTCCCTGTAGAGAAACTGATAATTTAAGTATGTTTATAGTTATTTAAGTAATCAAGTCATTAATACCAACTCTTCCTAACTCAAGAGTGTGTGATCTAAGTAATCAAACTGGTAAATTCTAGCAAACATCTAAAAAGGAACTAATACCAATTTCCCCAAATACCCTCCATAAAATAAGAACTTACCATGTTCTCATGCGTTTGTTGAAGTAAGCATTGTTTAGATCCCCCAAACAGCTAAACATTTCACAAGAAAGCACAGCTATAGATAAGAACTTGCCACAAACGTTTATGCCAAAATTCTCTACAAAATGCTATCATAAACAACAAACAAGTGAGACTTATTTCATTTACACAAACTGATTGAGCATTTGAAAGTCAATGAATGCAATCTTCCCCATCAAAGATTAGAAAAGAAATCAATGATGCTGTCAATAGACACAAAAAGCACTTCAAAAAGCCAGTCTTACCTTAGAAAGGAAAGTTCTTCAACATTCCAGGAGGAGCATTCTACTTGCTTGATTTACAAAATAATATGTGCAAACCCCCTACAGATAGCAAACTAAAACTCTTTCTTGAAAACAGAATAAAACAAATAAAATAAATAAACAAACAACAACAATAACAAAAAGCCAAGACTCCTGTTCAAAACTTATAGCAAGTCCTATTAAGTAGAAAAAGAAAATGAAGACAAACAGCATATATGTTGGAAAGGATAAATTAGAAGTGTTCTTTAACTACATGAAGTAATAATCTCCCTATATAGGAAGTTGGAAGTAATAGAACTTGAAGAAAAAGTTGTGGTTTATTAGGATAATATACAAACTAGGTTGAATTCCCATATGCTAGTGATAACCAAATAGAAACAATACTACTATAGTTGCTTCAAAAATAGGTAAAACAATTTAGCCATTCATGTGTGGTGGTACAAATCTGTAATTGCAGTGTTTTGGAGTTGGATGTCAGAGAATCATTTATTTGAGTCTACCTTTTTCTGCAAAGAAAATCCAAGGCTACCCAGGCAGATCATGTCTGAAACCAAATAAACAACACAAGTCTAAAAGATGGAGAAATCTGCCCAAGATTAATATGTAGAAACTATAAAACTCTAAGGACACTAGAGCATATGTACTTTAGTCTAGTGCTATTCCAGATATTATTCTCTGTGTGTCTGCAATGCACCAGAGTACGTTAAAATATCTTCACTGTAAAATTTTGTAAAAAGAGAAATTTTTTTTATAAAGAAAACAGACTCCTTAATATGTGTAGCTCTTTGATACCCAAAGTTTTAAAGTGTTTTTAACCAGATTTTCCATGATTTATAATGCAGATACAGTGGCAGGAATGGACAGTTTTGTCATTATGTAAGTATTACAGGCAGATAATGATGTGTTGACAGCTGGCATCCCAGTTGAGTCAGTGATATATACACTTCCTTCAAAGAGTCTTTACTGATCATTTCAATAATCGTTTGAAAGACCTGCCTTTAACTCTCCAATTCCTCCCTTTCTACCAGTATCTTACACTGCTGAAGCTTAATGTGCACTCTGTAGAGTAAGATTGAAGATACTTGCCTTGTAGGGGATGGTGGCAATCTAAAGTCATGTGCATATCTTACACTTCCCATAATAGATCATTAGTTAAGAATGCTTTGTATTCCCAAACCTGAACATATGCTAATTAGAGAGGATTGGTGACACTGAGAGTTGTGACATTGGAAGTAGAGCAGGACCCATGGGAATGTCTATTCCCTAAAAATCAAAAGGAAAATTTGATTATTCAGGGTTTAGTGGTTTTCTGTGTCCAGCTTAGAATGTAGTCTGTAAATTTATGTATAGATACCAAAATATTGACCATTAATACTTCAAAAGGCTCCTCATAGTTTGTCCTATTTTCATTTATATCCATCCCCATTGCTATGGTGACACATAACCTTAAAGAAAGGCATGTGTCACAGGCTGTGGTGGTGCACGCCTTTAATCCCAGCACTAAGGAGGCAGAGGCGGGCAGATTTCTGAGTTCAAGGCCAGCCTGGTCTACAGAGTGAGTTCCAGGACAGCCAGGACTATACAGAGAAATCCTGTGTCGAAAAAAAAAAGAAAGAACGAAAGAGAAAAGAAAGGCATGTGGCACGTATACAGATGAGCAGGTGCCTTCTGATCCGCCATATAAGGACATCAGGAGTAGTTTAAAAATGCATCAGTCAACTCTATGCTGAACACCAAGTATGTACAAGGCAGATGGCTAAAATGGCCCTTTTACACATGCTCATACAAGCGACTCTAGCTGAGCAAGGGTTTTACAGAGCCTGGAGACTTGGCAGGCAAAGCAACCACTAATGTCTCCATTCACTGTGTGTCTCACAACTAAAACGTTCATGGCAATCAATGTGAGCACTCAGTGCATCTTAGCATTCGACCACAGATTTTCTATGGACTTTGTAACTGCATTTTCATAACATCTCTATAAGATAAACTATTCTATCAGTATTTTACAGGTGCAAAAATGAAGCCTATGGAATGCCCAATAACTTGTCCAGATCACATAAGCAAAAGCTACGTAGAAGGCTATCTCAGCTGAGCCCCCAAAGTTCTAATTGTTATTGTTCCTTAAGACATGAGCTCTTGATATACAGAGTGAGTTCATTCCCAGAGTAATGCCTAAAATCTATTGGGTAGTTTATATCAGTTAGTTAATTTTCTTATTGCTGTGACAAAAAGAAATCTGGCAAAAACAACTTAGGAGGGTTTGAGGTCCTCATGGTGGCAGTGGCCTGTTCACCTTACATCTACAGATAAATAACAGGGAGATAAAATTGTGGTGGCCACATATGTAGCAGATGTGCAGCTCAGTCTCCATGTGGGTCTCCAAACAACTAGAGCTGAGGCTATCCCTTAAACTGTTGACTGTCTACTGAATCCATTCCCCAACTGGGCTGCCTCCTCTGGCCTCAGTGGGAAAGGATGTATCTAATCCTGCAGAGACTTGATGCATCAGGGTAGGGGAAAATCTGGGAGCCAAGTGGTGGGGGAAGGGACTCTAAGGTGGGACTAGGAGGGGGAGCAATGACTGGAGTGTAAAATAAATACATAAATAAGATAATGGAGAAAATAGTTATATATGAAATTGTTCACTATATAAAATTTCTGCATCCAAAAAACTTCCTTTTAAATTTAAAATAAATTGATTTTGATTTTTTTCCCTAGTCCCCATCCCCATTTCACAGAATGGTTCTTTCCACCCTCTGCACATGCCTTCACTTTCAGTTAGTCTTCTATGGGAAGGTCTCTACAAGCACACTCAAGAGTGTGCTTCAGTATTATTCTTAATATTTATGAATCTAACCAAATTAACAATCTACTGATCTGCCACAATACCTAGAGCAGCTCAGATACTCTTCTGCCCACATTAAGTCATTGACTTTCCAATCCTAGCTCTACAGTCTAGGTTTCCATTTTCCCATTTTACAATGGAACATTCTAAAGCTCATAGGACATCAGTTAGTTCACAGTGTAAGGGCAAGGATTGTAGCTTGTCCTATCTAACTCCCAAATCCATATATTTATAAAAATGAATGTCATCATAGCCAGACATTAGGAAAGCATTAGCCTTTTGTACATACAGACACTTATTATATGGGCTATAAGATGAAACTCAGACCGACAAAGTATGGCCACTTACAGGAAGTTCCTTCTGACTTTATGCTCACTTAGTTCTCTTCAGGACTCGATTACTGAGCTTTGACTCTGCTTCAGTGGTCAACATTCTGCACAAAAGGATCAGATTAACCTTGTCATCCTCCAGTGCAGAGGCTGCTCCAGTTCTTTCTGGGAATTTTCCTTCACAGAGCTAATTTTTTTGTCAGGGTTAATTTCTTTTACAACACAGACTAACTGTGCCCTTGTTTCTACAGAAGCAACATTCATCATACACCTTGGAGTGTCTGAATGACAGTGTGCCCAAAGTTGATTGGTTTCTCAGTTGATGAATGGGTAGGTCCCTAATGCTGCAGGGAAGCAAAAAATCCTCCTTCTGGACCAGATCTCACAAAACATATCCTGCCCCAGGGTTTCAACACAAAGAAGATTTGACTTTAACAGAAACAGAGAATATTGTGGGGATGAAAATAGCATTAATTAAAAGAGGCTGTTGAATTCCAGGCCAATTGCAGTTCTAAGTTAGAGCAAAGGGAACAGGGATGCTGAGATTTTTGTGAGTCAGAGATAAACTCCTGGGGTTATTTATAATTCATTATCAGGGCTTGTCCACGGCTCCCAGGACTTTCACAGACAGACTCACTTTCAGAACATAATCATTACCACCAAGATAATGTGTGAGCAAAAGCTTTAATAATAAAATGTCTGTTTCATTGACTATAAAATCATTACTGGATGAGTGTAGGAAGAGAAAACCTCAGAAAAATATAAAGAGAACAGGCAAATTGCCTCCAATTACTGATTCCGGATGTCTTTGGACAAATGATGTTATTAAGTGAATTGAATTAAAAATCACAATAAATAGTAAAATAAAATATTGATCTAATAATTGGTTAAATTTAACTTTAAAATTCTTTTAAAATGTTAACTACATATAAATTTATGCATTTGAGATATAAGTACTCTTAATAATATATTTTATATTATGACATAATTATATCATTTTCCCTTTTCCTTTTTCTCCTTCTGCTAACTTCCATGCACTTCCCACTTGCTCTATTTCTCAAATTCATGCTCAAAATACTGTTTTAATGGTAAGTACATTAGCACTTTTCACTGCTATAATTTCCCTTCCTGGGTAATGCGTGTCCTGTTACATGCTGGTAGTCCATATTATACATCAATTTTAATGGGCATGAATGCATTTGTATAGAAAATGTTTTTATGTAAAATCATAAGTTGATCAATTATAATTCATATAATTGTTCTCTTGTGTTGTCCATCAGTTGTTAAACTATCCTCATCTGGGGAAGGGAGCACCCATCACTCCCCTGAATAAAAAAGAATCAGTGGTCATTAATTGGAATGTTGGGTCACTCATTTATTCTCATGTAGCATCACTGGCCCCCCAAATTCAGATTCACTATCAGCCAAGTTAATGCTGCCTAACAGCCATTTGCACTTGTAAAATATGTGGGAAGTGTGGAGATGCGTGCTTGTAAATTAGATGTGAATACTTAGGAAAAAGTAACTGTGGATTTTCTCACTTGTCCAGTATTTTTTTAAGTAGGCTTGAAGATTGCAAAATTTAATCTCTGAGCTTCCTGTGCATAAGGGAGAAGGCAAGTTTAAAGTCTATCTTTTTCTTGCAGTCGATAAATTATTATTCCTGGGAAAGGGGGTGATTGTTTCAATCATCTCAGAATCAATATCTACAACCATTTCAAAAAATCAATGAGAAAGAACACTGAGCTCTAATACTCAGGTTTCAGAAGGGATCTTCTTTTTGCCTGTCTTAATATAGACCTGATTTTTAATTTTTTTTGAGAATATATAATCAATTCTGATACTGTTTGAAATTTTTAAACATGAGTAACAATATTAAATTATATAATATACTCTTTAAAGTTGTAAAAAATAAAAGCCACTATGGTGCTAATTTATGTAACTTAATGCTTTCTCAAAGTATCAGTAGGAATATGCTTATTAACTAATAAATCAAATATTCCTACTTATTGGTACAGACCATACCACAGAGGCTTAGCCTTGCCAGAGAATCCAACTCTTAGAACAAATACCAGTTGAATTTACTTGAAGATTAATGGCACCCTGTAGAAGAGGGACAATGTCACATATCCAGAGAATAAATAGTGCATTGATTTCCTTACAATATATTGACATTCTATGACCGCTTCTCATTTTTAAAAAGCTCTCTTTAATAGAGGCTTCCAGTTATAACCAAGGTCTTATTATTTTCCTCCTACTTGCTGTGTTGCAGAAAGTAATGTACTATACATATTGTGACAATGAGAAGTCTCATGTGCATCAGCGATTCTCCATAAGGTTTCAGTTTGCTTCTTTTTTAAAATTTCATTAGAATTTATTAGTTATAAAAATTGTTTCGAAAATGCTGGAGTTGAAAATCAAAGCAATTACTGTTTTTCTAAAGCTATAGAATAGGTTATTTTTGCTTCTTTATGAATTAGAATCAACATTAACAATTACACAGAGAACTCATACACCTGGCTGCAGCCTTGTCTCTGGACATTTGAACTAAGAGGACATACATTTGTGTGCATTGTTCCTTGTGACTTGCTCCTCTCTTATTGTGTTTCTCTTTACGTCCTTGTTCTCTTCCCCAGAAATGCAAAGCCAGTATTGTCTATTAGGTTAGTACAAATCGAAAGGTCTGAGGAATCATGACAGAGAGCCCTCTCCTAATCTATTTGTTGTCTAGGGACAATTGTCTCTCATCAGACTATCCTGAACTCTGCTATACATGTGAATACACTAAAGTTTAAGTCTTTATTGCATAACTTCATTAAAAATAGTTAGAAAAAATGGTTGTGGGGAAATTTAATGCCATATATATTTATGTGATTTCAAGTTTCAAAAACATACAGAATATTTTTAAATACATTTAAATAAATATTAAACATAAATCACTTTTTCTATATAATATACAATATATTTAAATGTAATTTTCAGTAAGACTTGCATGTTATTTTAACATAATCAAGCTTTGTGATAATCATTGTAAGTATTTTTCCTAGATATCCAATAAGGTCTCCAGTTTAACACAAGTTTGTAACATGGTCAGTGAAATGCCATCTTTTTCTCTAGAGTATTATTTTAGTGATTGACACCCTTACCTATACTAGTGATTCAAACATATATGTCTTTTGCCTGGTCTTCAGTTTTACCTCTTTTCCATTTTGCTCACAGCCCACATTGTTTTGTTTTAGGTTTTTCCTGTTAAGTTTCCAATCTGTCCTCCAGAGGATATGGAAAACCATGCACTTCATTCAATCTACACTGGTACCAAGAATTTGTGAACCCTCAGATGACACAGACTTTCCTGATTTCTCTCAGGCCAGTATTGGCTATTTTATAGGCAGAAATTTTAATCTCTGTGCATCAATAAGATTTTCTTTCTTTCTTTTTTTTTTTCAAGCAAATCATACCATATCACTGTATAGGTGCCCAAACTGGATAGAACTGTCAAAATGCTTTCTTCCTTTGGCAGCTTACATATTTTAGTCTCTTCTAGGAGTGAGTCTCTTTATTTTCCAGTGAGAATGGTCAATCCTGAAACAATATGCATAGGAAAATTTAAGTAAAGTAATAGTTTAATTTTAAAACTTAGGAAATAAAGTAAAATGAATGGTTTTGGCAAGTTGTGTTTATATGAATTTGCACTCACACATATACATATCTGTAACAATAACAAAGAAAAAATCTATCAACTTGGGAATTGGAAGACATGAGAGAGGTTTGATGAAAAGTAGCTGGGAGAGGATAGAAGGAGGAAATGGCGAGAAGAAAGAGATGCAATTCTCTTTTAGTTATAAGCATACTAGAAAAAAACATTAAAAATAGAACATAATATGACATACCTACACCACTCCGGGGAATATATCATAAAGACTCTATATCTTACCACAGATACATTTGGATACGAAGGTTTATTGCTGCTGTATACAGAAATGTAGAGAAATGGAAGGATCCTAGATGCCAATCAGTATATGAACTTGTAAAAATTTACATGTACAGGACAGAATTTTATTCTGTTTTACAGACAATAAAATTTACAGGAAATGAGTAGATGATAGATAGCAAAAGATCTCCAAACTATATTAACCAAATATAACCCAAACTCAGAAAAGCAAAAGCACAAGTTCTCTCTGATACATGGTTCACAGACTATAATGTATACACACATATTTAAAAACAATTGAAATTATAAATCCTAGAAAGAAGATTAAGATAGGAAAATGATAGCTGGTAAGAGGAGACGGTGGGAGATGACATAGGATGAGAAAACTATGAAGAGAATGATGGGAGGCAATGTGAAGAGAACTCACAGCTAGCAGGAAATAGTGAAAGGGGAAAAAAGGCAAGACATTAAAATATGCTTTGTTTGAAAATGTATATTTGGTAAAAACCTGACAAAGCCATTGATGGCTGAATCCTCACACTTTGCTGCTGGTAACAGAAAAAAGTTCAGTCATTTAGAAAGATGTTTGGTCTTTCTCAGAAAGTTAAACATTAGATTAACATATGGAATAGAAATTTAAATTACATGCATTCCCTCAATATTCATAGTTGACAAAAACTAGAAGCAAGCAGAGTGACTTTTAGAAGGTAAATGTATAAGTGTACCATAGTACACCGTGCTTGGAATATATAACAAGGAGTGAGCTATGAAAGTCGTAGATAAATCTTCATTATGTATTTATAATGTGCAACGTTTGTCTGAAACCTGAAGGAACTTCAATTGAGAAAGTGGCATAGGATATGACTATGACCGGCACTCTGAAATATGAGAGGTATGTCACTATAAACAGATTCAGGACTACCAAAGATTTAGAGAGAGGAGAGACCATATGATTGACCACAGAGGAAAATTGCAGGCAGTTAAACAGTATTTTTTAGGTCCCAGGATATTGATATAATGTGTTTCCCAAGCTCAAGAGTTCTGTAAAAAGTGAACTTTAATATAGACAATTTCTAAACCATAGAGGCTCAAGATTTTGAGGATAGAATATAGCCTGAAACTGACTTGAAAGGCTGTGAAACAAATTCACTGAAGTGGAAAAGACCTTGGATAGGTGCTAGGCTGACTTAAGAAAACAATGGAATCTATAAAACTAAATACTAAAGGAAGAATGCCTCACACTCTGATGGATAAAGTGCTTTCTGCATGAAAACAGATTATTCATATTGATCATTTATGTATACAGAATTCATGAATATATATGTAAGTACACACACATACACACAATTATTTATTAAGTTGAAGAGAAGGTGTATGTCCTATCTCATCTTATGTCAACTTGACACAAGATAGAGTCATCAGAGAAGAGGGAGCTTTGAGAAAGTGAGAAAGATTTAGAAAGTGGTTCTGTACGTTCAGGCTGTAGGCAAGAATGTAGGGTATTTTAATTGGTGGTTATTTGGTGATTTATGTGGAAGGAGCCTACGCATTGTGGGTAGAGTCATTCCTAGGCTGGTGGTCCTGGGTTCTGTAAGAAAGCAGACTGAGCAGTCCAGGAGGAGCAAGCTAGTAAACAGCACTCCTTCAAGGCTTCTGCATTAACTCACTGCCCTGCTTGAGTTCCTATCCTACCTTCCTTCTGTGATGAACAGTGATGTGTAAGCATAAGCTGAGTAAACACTTTCCCCCCAAGTTTATTTGGTCATGTGGTTTCATCACAACAATAGGAACAATAGGTCAGGATGGTAGAAGAGAAGAGACTTCTGTTGAAGTGGAGGGCTGTAGAAAATCAAAGACAGACAACTGATGGTCCATGTGAGAGTAGATTAGAGAGGAAAGCATAAGTGTAAACTCATGCATATTTCACACACAGATGGAAACATATTTGTGAGAAGATGCTTTTATATGGACTAACATGTGCACATCAACAGCCTTGCTCTGCTAACTCAGAAGACCTATAAATGATGTGACAATAACCTGGTAGGAACAGGTATATCTAGCTCTTGACTTTTAATATTATTCTTCAATGTAAGGAATCAATGCTTAATATTAGGATTGTCTCAGACACTCACCATTAGGCATACATCATAAATGTAAGCATCTTAAAATGGCAGAGAATAAGGAAATGTAAAACCAAAAGTACAAGAAAACGTACTCACACACACACACTCACACACACACACACACACACACACACACAAAACCCTTATTATAGGAGCATCTGAAAGGCTTATGCAACTGAAAAACCTCCAGACACCAAAACCAAACAATTAATACAGAAAAATGACTAGCATAGTATTATACTCAAATGTATGAAGCAAAGCCCATGAATCCATACCAACTTACATAAATAAATTAATAAGAATGAACACACACTAGTAGAGAAACATGTTAAAATTTTTAGATAGACATTCCTCCTGTAGAAGATAAAACTTGTTTTGGGCATGCCCAGACTATTATGACTTTCTTCCAAAACAGCCTGAAAATAGAAAGAGAAGAGAAGAGACAAGCAAAGCTTCCAGTCACTACCAAAGCAGAGTGAGTGAAGTCAACATCAGATTACATTACTACTTCTACCTACAACTTTTAAAACTTGTTCTGCCTTATTCTCCTGAAAATAGTTTCTAGTCAGTACCTTGGAGTTTTGCACAATGCAGAATATTTACATTCACACATTTGAGTTAACTTGCTTTATCTGAGTCTTAGACAAAATAAGTCTACTTTGTGAAATTGGGGAGCGAAGGGTATCTATTTCTTCACACCTCATAGATTTGGTACAAAAAAAGACCTTATTTGTTTATTTTCTTCAAAGGAATGCCTATTTTTAGTGATTTTTACTTTTGATTATATTTTTTCAGACTAATTTCCTTGTAGAAAACAGCTTTCCAAGTTATGCTTGTGATTATAATTCATATGAGTCATGACAATATTCAAAATAAAGATAATAAAAATAGTCACCCATGTTGGTATAAAATATACTTTAAATAATATAAAGATTCATACATTCTATGATAGTGTGCTTGAAATCCTCTCCAATTAAATAAGATGCCAAGAGAGCTATTAATAACTAAGAGCTATAGCACTGTGGTGAAGCGTGGGCACTGACTTCTTAAACTTACAGGAAAAGGAGAGCTTTTTAATTGGACAAGATATAACATTGCCAGAATCACCAGGAAAAATATCATATTCCTTAGCAGCAAAACACTTTCTGTCCACATCACTGATAAAGAATAAAATAGAATATTTTTTTCTTTCTCTTTGTGAACTAAGAGGCTACATGTAGACATCCAGGTCATGTGTGCATGTTAGTATTAATGAGGTACATGGTACGACACTAATCATTTGTCTGTAGAGTTTAGTGGCAACAAATTGATGACTTTTCAAACAAATAATTTTAATTACTTGCATGTTCAAGACATCCATGTGAATACCCAAAATTTTATACAATGAGACAATGTTTGCAGAGTATGAAGTTGATTTACAGTCTTACCTGGAATATAGAATAACTATATCATAAAAATATTCTTGACTTCTAAACATCTTAACCAAAAATATTGTTTAAATAAATTAGATGGTTGAATAGCTAAATCACCTGTATAACATTTTTATGAGTGCTACATGATGTTACAAGTAAAAAGCTCAGAGAAGTTTCCATTTGCAGTAGGTTGTTCTTAATACAGCTGTTCAAAGTACAGATAATAAAATACAGAGAATGATAGAACATTCATACTACACTCTTTACTCTCAAGCCTCAGAGATTATTGCAGAAGAGGAGGTGGAAAGAATGTAAAAGGTGTTGGATGAATATAAGAAAGCAGTACCCTCCAGACGCACCAGGGTATCTGCAGGTGAGTGGTGATTGTCAAATAGGGATAGATGGAAATTGTATGTCCCTGAGGTGGTAAATGACGGCAAGGAAACACTAGTATTCAAAAAGAATAGGACAGTTGCACATAAGTACTCACAGAATGTATAAAGCACACTCAAGATCTGCACAAGTTCAAGCCAGACAAGTCCCAGAATGAAGAGGAGAATTGGGTACAAAGGACCATCCTTAGGTTAGGAGCTATTAGCAGTTGTTAACTTCTGGGAAGTGCATCAGTTTAGTTTGATATATGTGATTTAATAGCAGGCCACATATCCAAGATTATATGGGCAGCACAAAATAGACTGTGTGGGTAAGAAAAAAGAAAGACATAATGTTCCCTGGAAATTAAACTAAAAAGAGTTGAGGAGAGGGGACAATATTTTCAAAACTTGTACAAAATTCATGAAGCACAAATGTTAAAAAGAGAAAAAAAGTAAAATTTCATATTTTACATCACTTTCTTTCTCCTAATTAAATCCATACTCAGTTACATACAAGGATGTAAAATTGCTCCACAATCGGCGCACGTTACAAGTAGAAAACTGCACTTTCAAAAAGTCAGTGTTCAGAATTTTAGTGTCATATTTTCTTCATTAAAAAGGAGGTATTGGTTGTTTCATACTATACTTTGCTCAGGTATCAAGTGATAATATATAATGGTTTAAGTAATGACTTTAATTTAAAAATGAAAAATAGGAAGTGTGGATATAGAGACAGTAACTGTTAAACAAAGCTCAAATTAAGAAAGACTAAAGGAACTACCCTTCTCATAAACAATTTTTTTTATTATTTTGATAAATTATATCAAGATTCAGATGACATAGAATAATACAAAGTACATGTGAAAATTTAAATGATCTATATAATCTGAACCTCAAGACTCCATGACTATTTTGGGTAAAATGGAATACAAAGAGCCGTGGTTTTAAAAGTGTTAAGCATCTTGTAAAACAAGATGTCTCAAGTGTTCCCCCACATCCCATTTCCAAGCACATGAAAGGATGAAATAAATCAGTTTAATAATTGAGCTTGCTAGAAATCTCCTTAAATTTGGCACATTTCTGAATAGATCTTTCACAGCTTATAATTCCATGTATATCTAGCTACATGTGAGTAACAGCACATTAAAAGATTGGATTTAAGATCATTTTCTTGTGCTTTTTTTGTTCAAGGGCTTGCTGGAGTAAGGTAGCTATGCTCTGAAGGTATCACATTGCCCTAGCTTTTGTTGATTATGTTCTTTCAAGGGGCTTTAGTCCCTGGATCTTCCTGTTGAAATAGGTGTTTGGGGTGGGGGTCTAACTCCAATGATCCTGTTGTGGTAGGGCTCTGTTTGGTATCCTTGGGCTGTATGGTTCCAGATCAGTGGATCTAATGAAGGTAGGGGCAGGAAAATGGGGGTCCAAGTTGGATAGCAGGCTACCCAAGTCAGCTGGCGGTGCCCCAGAGGACTGAGCAAGAAGGAAGGATAGGTACATGAAGGTAATTTTATCTGCCTGGCTCTGGATCAGCAGGTCTGATGAAGGTGAGAGGTGGTGGTGACAGGACAATGGAGGACATCTGTGGATAGCAGGTGGCCAGGACAATCAGGGCAGAACCACACAACTTATCTAGACTATGAAATTAACATTTTTCAAAAGGCCACAAAAACCCAATTTCCTCACCCCCTACATACACACAAACACACACACACAAACACATGCACACACACACACACACACACACACACACACACACATACACACACACACGAATTTCATATAACCCAGGATTGTTTCTGACTATATAGGTGATATTCGCCTTGACATTGTGATCCTCTACCCTCACAAATACTGAGATTACAGGACTGTATCACAACACCTGGTCACAAGATTATTTCTTCGATATCTGCAATACTTAGAATAGTGACTAGCACACATTTAGTATTACTAATTACATTTATGGTAACAATGGTTGATTTTCACCAAACTCTTTAAGAAAAATATGAAAATTAGTATATCATTTCCCAATATTGTAGTCCCTTCCTTACAAGCAATTTATGAATGTAAATAATGTTACTCTTCTCTAAGAATCCAACAAGAGCTCATCACATAAAAATGGGGAAGACAATACTCTTTATATATACAAACTCACCACAAAACCCATCAAAGGACTCAGAGAACAGCTGAACTTTCCTATGGTCTAACTCAGGTATTCACGTGCATACAAGAAGAGAAGACAATAAAAACAAGAGATATTCCTTGCTCATAGCTGTTTTCATAAATGATTCATTAGATCCTATCTTGTTCTCATAGCAGACACACACACACACACACACACAAACACACACTTGTGATGACATTTAAAAAAAAAAAGGTTGGTCTGTGACAAGTCACTACTAATGGTAGGTGTTACAATAATTGTCTTAAATTTGTTTATACTATCTCATTGAAATTAATATTTGAGTCTTTTGCATATCTTATGTATTTGACATTTTAATTTTCTTTTTGCTTTGGATTATGAATTGACATCATTGTGTGCCAGCCCAAAGGAAGGAAGGACAGAGCAGTATCATGTGTCCAAGCCCAACATGGGCTACACAGCAAAGTCAATACTATCTCAAGTAATTAAATAGACAATCAAACATAAAATAGAAGGAAGGAGGGATAATTGGACTCTGTGAAGCTATGAGTTTCAGGAGCTGAGATTTTAATATATAGAGGTTAAGCTTGCAAGGTACGTCTCAATTACAAAACAGCAAATCCAGATTCTGAGTATAGGATGGCAGGCCCAATGTAACATCTGTGAAGCTGGCAGAATCAGGAAGTACATGGTAGGGCACAGAGAGGCTGGAGAAGAACAAATTTCTGATCCAACCCTGGCTTCAACTGGGTCTTTGCATATAACTTATTTTATTTAATCTATGCCTCCTATCTATATAATATCAGAACGTTCAAAATAATGACGTTTTTGGAGTTCCTTTAACATCTAATAAAATATCAACCAGAAAACCTGTGCAATAAAGGTAATTAAAGTATACACAGTCAAATTTTATTGAATTATACCTCCCACTTCTAAGGACTCATGATAAGCCCAGGGACAATGAAGTTGAACAAGACTGAGGTAGTCAGGTGCCAGGCAAAGCAATAACTATGTCATGCTGTTGTATTAGTCCCAGTCATGGTGGTTATAAGGGAGAAAATCTTGAAAATGCGAGATATTAAAGTTAGAAACAAGCTAATAAAGATTCCAAAGCTCTCTGGTCAGTGGTTCAATCTCTGTGAGCTTCCCTGGGCTCAGGTTAGTTGAGTCTCTGGATTTTCTTGTGGTGTCTTTGACCTCTCTGGCTCCTTCCCCCTTGTCCACAAGATTCCCCAAGTTCCTCCTAATGTTTACTTGTGGGTCTCTGTATCCTTTTTCATCAGCTGCTGGGTAAAGCCTGTCAGATGACAGGTATGCTAGGGGCCGGTCTCCTATTATATCAGAATATCGTCCATATTGTCAAGGCAAGGTTCTCACTAGCTCTGCCTTTGGGTTCCTTTCCCCTAACTGGGATGTCTTTGTAGAGTTAATAGGAGAAGATACCCTAGTCCTTGCAACTTGATAGGCCAAGGAGGGTTTATGGGCTAGCTCCCCTTCTCCAATGAGAAAGGGAGGAAGAAGAGAGGAGAAGAAGGAAGGACTAGTAGGAGAGCAGGGAAGGGAACCTGCTATAGGGGTGCAAGGTGAATACATTAATTAATGAATGAAAAGAAAAAGATTCTAATGCACACTCACATTATTTTTTACGCTTCAGTGAAAAGACAAAAATGAGTTCTAATTAGTCTTTCAGTTGCTTGGTTTTAAATATGTAATTTCAAACTGCAGAAGTATGCTTAAAAGCACTTATATTTTGATTAAAGTAAGTACCACCTACTAATCTACTTTACACTACTAAATGTACTTTAATAAAGTATTTCCTTATAGATGCTATGAAGGTAAATGAGGACTCTCAGTCAATGGAGAAGTAGAGGGTTTCTTATGTTACCACTTCTCAGACATAGACCATCTCATGGTGGTGAGTCCGACCCATCTGTGACTAGAGGACCTTTATTTCCCTCCAATACATAGCAGCATCAGAGGGTAAAATTTCAGTCATCCCAGCAATTAAGTTAGATGTCTAGAAAGTATTCTTTATTCCTTTTCTTTATGTAAAAGTTTCTAGTAATGCAAGAGCAACAGTGCATAATTTAAAGTACATTGTTCCTACAAGGATAGAAGAACGCATGAGGTAGTTGGGTAAATGTCTGTGTTTTTAAGCCCTATGTTCTCATTATTACCACAGGTGATAGAATAGAAATCAAACTACTCAGATATTTAGCACTTGAGTATTACTGGTCACTTTATTTACATGTAGCAAAAATGACTAATGTTTATCTGGCAGAAACAGAAATAGAGGCAGGATCTTCTTTCCAAAATCCTAGATGCTCCCAGAGAAGACAAGAAAATATTCTAAGAAAGCTGTATTTCTAGCTGTTTTGAAACAGCAAAGCATCATTCAACACACATGTCTTCAAACTTTCTTGAAGACCCAAAGCCTTAAGGTTCAGCAAACAGTCACCCAAATCTGTTAACAAGCATTGGTTTTAATATCAAAGGCCAGGATATAAACAATTACAGTATGAAGGAGGTCAATATTAGACTTAATAATTTAAAAAGTCACTAGTATAACACATAAAATAATGAATCTGAGAATAACTCCTAACAAAAATATTTGAAGAATAATCTTTGTCGCCAAGAGAGATGTTTAAAGATACAGGTGACTGATGAGATGCCTTTTTTCAAATGAGGAGGATGTAGTTCTATTTAGATATCAATTCTCCTTGGGCAGATCTATAAAGTCAGTGCAGTCCCAATCAAAGTCCCAGCAGGTGTGTTTATAGAATTTGAAAAGCAGGTTTCAGAATTGATGTGAGCATTCAGAGAAATAGAAACAGCCAATATGAGTTTGAAGAAGAAAAGTGAGCACTTTAAAGACTCGATCTGAAATTTTACTTTATTTTTTCTCCATTTTTTTTTTAAATTGAAAATTAGATTCTTCTCTCAGACAATATATCCCACTCACAGTTTTCCCTCCTTACTGGCTCTTTTGTAGCCTAGTAAAGTGGTGGGATTGGGTTACATTTGGTTGAGTTTTTGAAAATTTCCTTTAAAGAACAGTATTTGAGACAGTGATCCTGAAAGAATGAGGGGCTATAAATAAGATGATCAGTTTTTGTAGTGGTTTAAGTATGCTTTTCCCATGGGTAGATGCACTATTAGGAGGTGTGGCCTTATTGGAGAAGGTGTAATCTTGCTAGAGGATGTGTGTCACTGTGGGGCTGAGCTTTGAGGCTCCTAAGATCAATCTCTGCCCAGTGGGAAAGAAAAATTCAACCTTCTGGGTTTTTTTTTTTTTTTTTTTTGCCTTTTGAACAAGATGCAGAACTCTCAGCTCCTTCAGCACCAGGCCTGTCATGATGATAATGGACTGAACCACAGAACCCATAAGCTTCAATTAAATGTTGTCCTTTATAAGAGTTACTTTGGTCATGGTGTCTCTCCACAGCAGTGGAAACCCTAACTAAGATGGAAATTTATACCAAGAATGGGGTATTTTGATAGGCCTGACCATGCTTTTGTTTGGAGGAATATAGATTTCAGAACTTTGTAAAGAAGTAGAATGCTTAAGTGGGGCTTAATGGAAGAATGGAAGGTAATGTGTTTCTGATGGTGTTTTGAATTGTGGTGCCCTAGCTCAAGAGGTTTGAGAGGTTTCAGGGTTTTAGGATGTGGTCTAGAGACTATTCTTGTAATATTTTGGTGAAGAATGTGGATGATTTTTGTCCTTGTCTGGAGAGTCTGCCTGAGGCTAAGTAAAAGAGATTTTAATGGATTGCATTGAAAAAAGTAAGTCTCAGAAAAGCACAGCAAAGACTACCCTGTGGTTTAGTCGAATGCATTTAGAACAAGTGTAGAAAGCTTAGAAAGGAAAATGTAAGAGAGTGGTGACTTTGGAGTAAAACCGTACCCAGCTATACTTATTGTTTATGCTTCTGCAGTTAAACAAGGTATAGTTATATCTAGGTATTATTATGAACTGGTTATTGTTTTCATTTGGACATAAGGAGACATGATGGTCTATCAAATTGACCAGGGATCATAATGGCTATCCCAGGTTGTCAACTTGACTATATCTGGAATGATAATCCAAAGTTGGACGGTATACCTGTGGGACCGTGAAAAGCTGTTTGAGTTTTGGTTGAGTGAGTCTTAGCTTCCGGAGAGACCCAGTGAAAGATTCCTCCAGGGACAGAAACAGTGGAGACACTATCCCAGACACAGAGAGCTGATTTCACGAGTCCTCCAACTCCATTAGCCTGTGCTATCTATCGAGTAGACAATACCCCAAGCTCCCAGCATTCTGGCTGGATTCCACCCTCATCGTCATCTGACCACAGACAGGTATGCCCCATCCCACATTCAGGTAGCCAGCATATAAGGGGCTGTTTGCTTCCTCCCTTTCTCTTTTCTCTCTCTTCCCTCTTAGCCTCTTCACTTCTTATCTTTACTTTCCACTCCTCCCTTCCCCCTCTCTCCACATGGCCATGGCCAGCCACTTGGAGATGGCCAGGCTCTACTTTCCTATCTCTTTCCTGTCCTTTCTATAATAAAACATCTTACAACCATGCATTACTTCCTTTCAACTAGAAGAGCCGTGTGGGCCCTGAGTTTGCAGCCATGAGACCAGACCTAGAACTCCTCATGCCTACGGTGCCCAAACCATCTGGCAGCGGCTTCCTTCTTTGCTCCTTCCCTCCCTCCCTTCTGCCCCAGGGCAGACTGAGCTGCGCTGGGTCCTCCAATTCATTCTCAGCTCCTTCAAGTTATCCAGAGTTGCCTGCGATTCCCAAGGGGCTAGAACCTGCAACTTGGCTGGCCTTGCCAAGGACCCCTCCCCTTCAACTGGTCTCCCACCTCCGAGGATTGGGATACAGACATCCATCCAGTGGCAGAGCAGGGCGCGTGGACATACACTCGTGTCCGTGGCCCAGAGTGCAGGACCTCTGGCAGGACGCGGGTTCTCTTCTCCAATTCCTTTTGCTCCCCCACTGCCATGTGGAGCCCTAGTGCTTGGTACAGCAGAGCTCGTGCCCAGTTCTCTACCTGCGGCAGCGAGCTCGAGGCCCCACATATACCTGTGATCCAGATCTTGAGGCTGGAAGACACAGGCTTTAGATTTGGAGCTTGACCTGGGATGACAATGGTTTTTTAATCTGTATTTTGAGTAATAGTGGCCATGAAAAGATTAGGCCCAGGCACAGTGGTACATACCTTTAATCTTAGGAGACAGAGGCAAGAAGATCTCTTATTTCAAGGCTAAATTAGTAAGTTTAAGTCCAGGCCTGATGGTACCAGCATTCATAAGGAAGAGCCGTGCAGACCTCTGAGTTCAAGGTCAATCTACAGAGAATGTTCTAGGACAGTCAAGCTTGGGCAGTGAAGGAGTTGGAAATCAGAAAGCTGGTAATAATGCAATAGAACAAGGGGAGCATGGTCCAACTCCAGCAAACAGCAGAAGAATGGCATCAACCAGCGCCTAGAGCACTACAGAGGGCAGAGCTGGAGAAGTGACCCAAGCCACATGGAGGAGTCCAAAAGATCATGTGTAGATCCTAGATATTGGAACAGGAAGCTGGGAACTTGAAGTTGAAGTTTTCTTGGATATCTCAAAAGGTTAGAGATGTCAGACCATGGGATACCTGCTGAGAAAAGCTGTTAACAGGAAGCAGAAACAATCAAAGAGAAGAAAGTTTGTTGCTGCTGAATGCCAGATCTTGAAACGACAGTCAACAATAACAAAGGAGTTAGAGATCTGAAGAGGGCTTTGACATCTGACATGAACTCAGTGAGTTTGTAGTTTGACAAGCTAGGTTTTGGTCTTGCTTTGCTCCAGTATTTCCTTGCTATGATATTTTGGAACAGTAATGTATATCCAGTGCCATGGTATGTTGAAAGTATGGGATCTGCTTTTTTATTTTGATTTTATAGGGGATTATAGTTCAATGATTGAATGAATCCCAGAAAATACTTTGAACTTTGGACTTTTAAATAATCATGAGACTCTGATAGACTATGAGGATTTTTGAAGTAGGAGTAAATATAGTTTGCTTATGCTATGGCTAAGTATGGCCCCCAGATATTCATTTGTTTGAACAAGACTATTGGGGGGGGCAGGGAGTGGAATGTGGTGGTTTGAATACACTTGGCCCATAGGGAGTGGTACTATTAGAAGGTCTTGTTAGAGGACGTGTATTACTGTGGGAGTGGGCCTTTGGAGGTCTTTTCCTATGCTCAGGCTTTGCTCACTGAGAAAGAGAACTTCTGTGAGGATGCCAATCTCTCCTGGATGACTTAGAATCAAGATACAGCCCTCTCAGCTCCTTCTCCAGCACCATGTCTGCAAGAATGCTGCCTGCCATGCTTCTTGCTGTAATGATAATAGGCTAAACCTCTGAAACTTTAAGCCAACCCAGTTAAATGTTTGCCTTTATAAAAGTTGCCTTTGTCATGGTCTGTATCCATAGCAATGCAAACCCCAACTAATACAGCTTTCAATATATTTCAGCCCATGCATTTAAATCCAAGAAGCTTTTGGTATAATAAAAAGTTATTTTTATAAATGTTAGAGACACAACTACTTAAGTCTATTGAAAGAAATCTATGTATCAATTACATTATACTTTCCAAAAATAAAGTAACATTGATAATACCTAAATGCAAAAGTTATGTTTTATGAAATACCCCTCCCAAAATGGCTCATGTGTTGAAGATTTGTCCCCAGTACAATATTCAGAGATGAATGTGGAGTGCCTGGATCATAAGATATCTGACTTCATTTATAAATTAATTGATGAACTCCATATATGATCACTGGAAGAATTAAGTCACTGGGAATATACCTTTTGCACTTAACACAATTCTTCTCTGCTCATTGGTTCCTCTCTCTCCTCTCTCCCTCATTCTAGCCCTGTCTTCTGTCTATGAAGCAACCAACCATTTTTCTTCAGCACATGTTCCCTGCCATGACTTTCTGCCTTCGCATGGGCCCAGAAGCAACACAACTTATGTTAGATAAAAACTTCTAGACCTATCATCCAGAATAAATCCATGTTCCCCTTATTTGATTTGCTCAAGTATTTTTTTATCACAATGAAAACATATTAACACAGAGAGAAAAGAATTATCTGAAGTAATGAATATGTGTATATATATATATATATATATATATATATATATTCAAAAGGATAACATACATATCAGAGTCATAGAAGTGTTATACTAAAATGTGGGCATTCTCTGTCCCCTGCCTTTCCCTCACCACCTATGGTAGTTGAGAGACCTGGCCCCAGGATTATGAGTGCAGGAGAGCTAGGAATGCCACTCATTGGCTGTAGCATTCCAGAGAATAAGCCCTGTACCTCAATTGAGCAACCCCGTGGAATTGGCCCTGTGAGCCAGCCCTAAGGGTGTGAGAGCAATAAAGCTGTCCCAGCCTCTTGCCCCTGAAGCACTTGGGAGAGTGGGCCTGTGCTTTGACTGTGCAGCACAGTGGAATTGTCTCTGGAGGCATGAGTACAGACTCATAGGCTCCAAGGGCACAAAGACACCAGAGCTAACCCAGCTTTCTCTCAATAGTAACATTGGGTGGCTTAGTCAGAGTATTGATGGAGAACTCGCCCTGGTTGTGTGGATGAGAGATATAGCTTCCAGGCTGACCAGCTCAACTGGCAACCATGGCCTTATCCAGAAACAGTGTGTTGATGGATGGTAAGGAGTGGATGACCACTAAGAGGAGGGAAGGATTGAATAGGGAGGGAGAGGACAGAGAGGAGGAGGGAGGGGAAGGAAAAACAGAAGAGGGAAAGGGGGAAAGAGAAGAAAGAGGGTGAGGAGAAAAGGAGGAGTAGGGGGGAGGAGGAGAAAGAAGAAAAGGAGGGAAACAGGAGGAGGAGAAGCCTTTCTATTTTCTCCAGTCTGTTACCAGTGGTTTCTGAAAGTCAGAAATCAAGAGAATTCATTGATACTGTCAATATAAAGCAGCTTCACGAGATACAAAAGAATGCAGAAAAAGATTACCCAAATAATCTGGGGGGGGGGCATTGAACATGTATACACTTAACACAAATGTAGAAGACTCTCCATTCATTCACTGAAATAAACTGAGGTGTTTAAAATTAAGAGGCAAGGTACAGAAGAGAGAATAAATACTTGAGTTGCTGTGCTTATGTGTTGTAGACAAGTGTTCTGAACATGTTTTTGTTTCTACTTATGGACACACATGTAGGGTTCAACCAATTAACTTTAGGAACAGAAATGAAAATGTTTGGAAACATATATACTAAACTGTGAACTGCTTTTGTGTTTCTATGATGAACACCATGGACAAAGGAACTTACAGAAAGCAGAGTTTATTTTGGTTTACATTCCCACAGAGAGATGAGCCCATCACGGTGGCAAGCATGGACACAAAAAGAGTGCTTGTGCCTAAAAACAAGAATCTGAAATCAATGAGCTATAAAAATCTATTTAAGGTCCATCAAAAAATAGTGGCTTTCCTTCCTCTACCAATGAGACATTTGTCACCTTCTCTGTGAAATAATGCCTGGTTACTTCTTCATGTTCTGTGCTCATATTTTGCCTATACATGTTTCTTGAATTTGACAGTGGCATTTTGTATACTAGGCAACTTGATTGATGCTGGAATCTTCATTGGTGTTGTGTTCTTTCTTGAGTTAATGTATTCCATTAACATTCTTATCAAATAATGACTCTGGATATCTATTGTAAAAATTCATGATTCAAGGGATGAAGGACACAGATGAAAGCTGGTGTCTATCTCATAAATTAATGAAACAGAGATTATGAATCTAAGATGAGTCAAGTTTAGCCAGGCATAAACAGAAATATTAATTTTGGAACACAGATTATTTTAGGACTGGATAATATGTTCCTCTTTTTCAGATTGATTTAGAAGAGACAGAAGAAATCTGCTTTTAGATTATGTTTTGTAGAAATGACAGAGAAAGTACACCCATGCTACTACAACAATACAGGTAGTTATCTAGCCAAAACCTCACCAATGACAGTACCAATAGACATGCTGTTGAAGGGAGAAATCTCAAGGAGTTTCACCCATAGAGAAAAGAACTACAGGTAATTAATGGCTACTAAGAGATGGAGAATAAGTATTTCCAAGGAAGAGAAATTAATTGGTTATCCAGTACAACATAGTCAGTCCTTAAAGCATATACACACAAGCACTACTGAATGGACTTATTAGGTTGTATATTGAGTGTGTGTGTGTGTGTGTGTGTGTGTGTGTGTGTGCTGGGGAGAAAGAATGAGAGACAGAGAGAGAGAGAGAGAGAGAGAGAGAGAGAGAGAGAGAGAGAGAGAGAGAGAGAGAGAGAGAAAGAGAGAGAGAGAATAATCAAATAAAGGAAGCTATCAAATTTGAGAGTCGATGGGGGTGGAATCTTGGATGGGTTGGATGGAGAAAAGTTGAGGAAGAAGTGATGTAATTATGCTTAAGTTAGAATTTAGAAAGTCGACATATATTTGTTGTCAGACCCTGGCTTGATGAGATTGCCTAATTCTGTCCTCCATGCATCCTCACCAGTCTCCGTATCTACCATAAAAATCCAAGGCTGAGTGAAACAGCGCATCCTTCATACCAACCGAACTCCCTATGTCAGCTGATTTTATTCCACTTACACCACATTTACCCTTTAGACTCAATCTGCCCCAAGCACTCTGTACATATCAGAAACAAGACTAACAAAAAAATGTCTCACATTCCCACATCTCATCACAAATGATAAAAGCATTATCTACACTCCCAGCAAAATCCATTAGTCCTTTAGAACTAATGAAAATCATCTAGGGGAACCCAGGACATAAAAATTAACATAACAATCATAACTTCATCAAGTATTCAAGGAGTTCAAACATAGAGAAACAGCTCAATGAACTTAGAATGAATTGAAGACCTACACATAAATATACATAAACACAGTCATCTAATACTTGGTAAAGATACTAATAACTTACACTGGAGAAAAGACCAGCTTTAACAAATGGTGCTTTAGACAAATATCTATCACCTTTTGTGAAATCAACTCCAAATGAATCAAATACCTAAATATGAAACCCAAGACACTGAAACTGTTAGAAGATAACATAGGCAGTGCCCTAGAGGAGTGCCCATGAATGGATAGGAATTTTCGAAGAAGATACCATTTGCTCAAGAATTTAAGCTAACAATAGACAAGCAGGCCCCTTAATAAAACTAAAAGGCCCCGGATAGAAACAACTGGATGAAGAGGAAGCCACAGAATGGAAGGGAATCTTTGCCTGGCAATCCTCCAATCTAATGGAGGATTTATATCCAGAATATATAAACAACTAAAATACAAACAACATTCCAGAAGAACAGATAAAGTACCAGAGTATTTCTTATGATGTGGAAGTCACACATCATCATTTTCATTATATTTTGTGGGTGAAAGCTTAGATTCCAAAGGAAGGGCTATCCATGAGTATGCTTCACTGGAAACCCACATTTGGAGGCTATGTGCCTCATTTACATTCATCTCATCTCAGAATTAATTTTAATTTAGAAGAACAGTAACATATTCATAAAGTATCACTTGGGTCAAGAAACAAACTAACTGGTGCAATAGACATAATCCCCCCCATCCTTCTCACACCTTTCGAGTCTTCCTCCTAGTTTTACTGACTAAGATCTCCACTGGAGGCAATTGCTCTCCTAACTTTAGTTTTAGTTATTTCTGTCTTACTTAGAGATTTATGTTTTTTGAACATAACCTAAGGCAATATTATATAGTTTTAACTTTTTTATAAATTAATTTTGTCTTTTGTACAATTTGGCGATTGTGTTTTCATGCACAGTATTTTTCATGAGAACATCACTTGTTGACTTGCCTTGCTTTGTGAAGGCCTTGGTGTGACTATAAGACTGCTATATTGGTCCCAGTTTTAATGACATTGGGTTGTCAGTTTAAGGCTGTCAAACAGGATGAAGCTTGAAATACATTGCGATCTTATTTCCTAGGCATATTTGCAACTCTTTCTATTCTTTGATGTGGAGGTAGTGGGTATATATGATGAAAATTTGACATTGAGGACAAACCTGAACTACAAGATAAATGAACACTTCTTACCCTGCAGTTGGCCTTTTTCATGATAAGCATTCCAAAAGAAGTAACATAACCAACATATGTGCATTCTTATAGCTTCTCCACATTTGCTGTTAGACATTTTAATGTTCATTTATTAGACAAGTGATCTGTCATATTCCAAACCATTGTAGTTTGAATTTACCTGATTAAAATGAGATATGACAACCATTTGTATACAAACCTGTGGAATTTTGTATTTTGAAAGGTCAATTCTTTTCTATTCTTTGCTTTTACCTTTTGTCTATTTTTGCCTTATTGGTTCATAAGAATCTTCATATTTCTTGTATATATTGGGGTCATGAATCCCACATTTTTTAGGTTTATTTTCTCATTCTCTTATACACCATTCAATGATAGCTAATCCTTCATTAAATGTATTAAAATTTATCAAAATTGTTGTGTATACTTTTAGTAAGATGATATGGTAATATTTTTCTGAAAGAGCTTGGTTGAAATGGGAATGTCAACATATTGAAGAACATTAATTTCAGATTTTTAAAACATAATATTGATAATGAGCTTAAAAGACCAAAATAAAATTCAGAAAGAAAATAGAAAAGATCAGGAATTCAAAAGGTTAATAATTAAGACAGAGTATGCGAGGTTAAGAGAGCAATGAGTGTTGCATAAGACCTCAGAAGCAGACAGACTTTTGCAACTGTCAGTAATGTCTGATGCTGCCAAGAATCCAAGGGCCAAGAGATTTCAATTGGACAGCTTTCTCTTTCCATCCCTATTATAATTCTTATTTGCAGGTCTTCCATTCTTTCCTATGGTGGTCCAGTGACTCCTTTTGTCACTAATCCCTGAAAAACATTAATTTCATGTTAATGTCTGCCTGTTTCATGAGATTAATGTATTTCATTCATTAGCTTAAGTCACACAGTCACTTTCTATTCATGGAAACAGTAGGACACAGGCTATATTTATAATGCAAAATCAAGATAGCTAGACAATTGGACACTAGTAATTTCCCATACAGTTTTAGTACAAGACACTGACTTCTATTGTCTCTGTTTCAACCAGGAGCAGAATTCAGCTGTCATTATCTATCCTTCTGTTATTTATTCTCTGAGGAAATGAAAATAAAAGCCAAAAGATGAAAAGCTTTAGTGATTATAGTAAGGTATATTACATATGCTAATATATTGTTTTGTGGAATGAAAATAAAATTTTAAAATGGAATGTTACTTTATCTCTTTGTACTGTTTTCTTAATTTGTAACTAACATGACCTCTAAAATACCCAGTTTTTCTTAGATAAGTGAAATGACATAAAACATCAAAAAATAATAAAGAAGCTAGATTAAAAAATACTATTCATTACAATTTCTTTGCTATATTGGGAGATGTGTCTTCTATGACTAATAACATAAGATTTGTCTTTCTCTATAACTTTGAACTACAAAGTAATCTTAATGAGTTTTTTTTCATTATATATATGTATATATATATACATATATATATATGAATGACAAGGTAACTATGTTGCTAAAAGATATCGTTTATGGATAAGCTATCCCTTTTTTGTAATTCTTACTGGAGTTAATGTCTGGAGTTTTATTTAAAAATATTTTAAATGCTTTTCTTACTATTATCAAACATGGTACTTTCCATGAGAGAAATGTAAGTGACCATTATTGTGCTGGGTAGTAATATAGTTCCTACTACATTTTAGTTCTCTGTCTTTTCCCAAATAACAGGCCATCAGAATATTTCTGCTGTAATTGCAGTTCTGACTAATAACACCTCTCCCACACATTAGTTTGTTCTTTCTTACCGACCTTGCGTTCTGAAAACATAAGGAAAACTTGTTTACATTTTCATGGTAAATAAAAAAAAACTTGATACTTCTGAATAAGTTGGAATGTAGTGACTGAAAATTGGGCCAGCATTTATAGAATATAATTCATTCAGTAGAAACAAGTATAGACACTTGCATCATATGGTTGCATACAAGGGTTGTTGGAAAGGGAGCTATTGAACCACCACAAAGAAGAATTCATCACCTGACAGAGAGAAATAATTATAATAGAAAAGAAAGGAGAAAGGTGGGTAATGAAAATCTAATGGTCCTGTGTGTGCCTGTGTCTGTCTACTCAGTTTACATTTAAAAATATATTTGAGTATATATATATTATATATACATATATATGTACATTTGAATATATATGTATGTGTGTATACATATGCATGTGTATATATATACACACATATACATATATATATTCACTAATTCTATAAGATAGGAACTATTATTTTTCTTAGGTTACCGATAAAATTACATGCAGTGTAGACAAGTGAGAATCATTGATGGGGATGTAATCTTTCTGATCACTTTTTCAATTAAAATTAGAAAGACCACCTGACTAAGCAACAGTTGAAAGACATCTACCAGAAAATAGAGCAACAATAGCCCTTCTTCAGCTCCAGCATAAAAGTAGAGCAGATCCATGTGACATCAGTGATCTTGTTTTTTGAAGGAGGAAGATTATGAAGTGAAAAGTACTGACTAGAATAAAGCAAAGGAAGTTAGAGGGGGATGAACCAGAGATGAGTTTAGGCTCTGGTTTGATGAGAAGAGAGTTGCAGAAAACAAACTCTAATAATGTTCACTTGTCTAGGTTCTACTAAGAATGTAAAACAGCTCAGTGCAGCTCATTGCATGGTGGAGGAGAAATTGCCAGGAGAATCAAATGAAGTTTGATGACTTAACTCCTAGCTACAAAATAATTGCATAGAAAGGCTTTGAGCCCCCATTTGCCTTCAGATCTCAGGGTCTTGCAAATGTTAGTGATATATCTGAAAATAGAGCACAGCCCTGCTCTGCTCTCACATCTCAAGGCTACAGTAGGGGTCTCAGGTCACTGTTAGATATTCGCTTTTCCAAACAACTAGAATATGTAAAGCCAGTACTGGGGAAATCATCCTGCTTAATTCTGAGATTCATAGCATCAGTCAACATCCAGTTTCTACACAAATAATATAGTTCCTGTAAAGTAGTTTATTTTCTCCAAAGAATGAGAAACTTCCCTATGACACATTCATAGCTTGTTGGCTTCTCTCTCTCTCTCTTTTTAAAAAGAAGAAATAACCTTCTTTATGAGAAGTATTAATATTGGGGGTTGTATTGTTTTATTTATTAATGAAGTTTATGCATTATCCATTGTTGTTATGTAACTTTTCACCATTTTCTCTAGTAAAACTCATTTTCCTAGGGAGTATAAAAGAAAGGATTTCTGTAATGTCTTTGAAAGTCATGAGAGCATTGTCATCATAGTTCTAAAAGAAACAAGAAATATTTAAGGATTATACAGTCAAATTGTGTCAGGACTGGGAGCTAAGTTTATTTAAATAAAAGATGCTTTTTTAAAAAGACTTTTAAAATGTGTGATTATAACACAGCACAGCTTTCTGAAGATCTCTCAAGAAATCAATTTCTGGATGGAATAACTTCATGAAGACTAGAGGAACCTCTGACATTTGTCGTAGGAAATGATCACTGATCTAGTTGATCAAAACATAAAAGCCTATTCCCTGAAGCTCTAAAGGTCAGACATCTCTGACCATGGTTTCAAATGAGCAACACTCGCTCAAAGATGTTAGAGAGAAATCTTTCTGTGCTTATCCCTGCTTCTGGCCGAGGAAGTCATTTTCATTGTTGTCTGGTTTTGTAGAAGTCTGGTTTTTTACCTTCCTCTTCACATCACCTTTATCTCACTCGCCACTGCCTATAGGGCTGATCATAACCTATAATCATCTCAACATGAGACCTGTGTTAATCACAGCTGTAATGACTTGTCTCCAAATAAAGTCATAGTCACAAATTCTTAGCACATTTATTATCTGGTGACACGACTCAATCAACTACAGAGACTGACATATAATCTTAGGGATAAGCTTTCCATATAGTTTTTTAAATTTTTATTAGTAGAAAGCAATTATAACCTTTGTGGATCAATGTTCAAAATAGAAAACCTTACCAACATATGATACTTTGTAAAAGAAAAATGAGACACATACATATTTTGTTTTGAATTATAATCACAACAAAAAACAATGTGGTAAAATAAAACAAAGTTAATTTTAGAGAAAACTATTCATCCACTAGAATTAGAGACTCCAAATAAAAATTAACTTCATGTACTAGGAAGTAAAGGGGGCAAAAAAGCAAAGACTTGCCAAGGGAACTTGGTTAAAATAATTCTAGTTAGCATGTTCACACTGGGCTACTTAATTATTTGTATTATTATTGTAAAATATTACATTGTCTCTCACTGAGGTTGAGTTGATTGTGTTCCTTTTGTGATCAGTGTTACACCAATATAAAATAGAGATTATAAAAATCTGAAACATCTGTTATTTTCTACAGTGTAAAGAGAAAAAGTTTTCTCCAATTTAATTTTTCATAATTTCCCAATAGAAAATCAAAGGTTTTTGAATAAAGAGGGTACAAAAAGGGGAAATTTTTACATTTCGTCCTTTAGAGCATTTAGGAGGAAAAGATTGAAAAGCATATTAAAATGTAGAGAAGTGGAGGGAGGAAGGAAGGAGGAGGAAGGGGAGGGGAAATGAGAAGACATACACTTCTGTTCCTCTCATCTGATAGAATATATTTCTCTCACCCAACAATTGTCAGAAATAATCATAAATAGAACACAGCACTGAGGCACCAATTCACTAAGTTTAAGGCCTTTTATGTATGTTTTTTCTCTAACAATTTTGAAACAAAACTTCAAATCTTTTCTCTAGTTCCAACTTGAATGTAAACTTTGGGAAGTCATCTTTGGGAAAGAGAATATTTGAGACCTTGTGCTAATTGTTTGAGGCGTTTTGCAACATCTGATAAACTAATTCACCCAGCAGCAGTGTTCAGTAAGGACCTAACTTCCATTTTCTTTGCCGTAACTGGTGCTTGCCAGTGAATTGTAAGCTGAAGCAATACATGCATCTGAAGAAGACCAGGGAGGAATGTAAGAGAGGCTTCGGAGGGAAGAGAGGCAAGGGAGAAATGTTGTGATTACATTGTAATTTTTAAAAATAAAAATTAAAAAATTCCAAAAATATAATCTTTGTCTGGGACCACTGACATTTAGGATGAAATATCATCATCATAGCACTTGTATGTTCTAAATTAAACACTGTTGTGGTTTGAATATGCTTGGTTCAACGAGTGGCTGTATTAGGAGGTATGGCCTTTATAGAGTCTGTATGGCCTTATTGGAACAGGTGTGGCCTTGTTGGAAGAAGTGTGTCGCTGTGGGGGTGGGCTTTGCGACCTTCCTCCTAGCTGCCTAGAAGACAGCTTCTCATGTTTGCCTTCAGAATAAGATGTAGAACGCTTAGCTCCTCCGCTATAATTCATTAGTAGTGTGAAACAAAATTAAGTGCTTTCACCAGAGCAAGCTTTCCGTTGATTTTTCTGAACACATCATTCTTTCTAATCCTTTTGTTTCTTTTAATAGAAAAGTAATATTTGGCTAGGTGAGCAATTGCTATTCTCCCCCCCCTTTTTTTTTAACTATCACATTCAAACAAAAATATGTAGGCAAATTGACAAAAGCCTCCGAGACAATATCTAATGTAAATTTCTCTTTTATTGCTCCTATCCTCATTGACCTAATTTATTTTTGCACGTATTGAAAGCTATATGAAGAAACCCAGATATTAGTAATCTCCTAATAAACATTTTCTATCGCTGACATTTATGAATGTGGATGGTATCTAGTGAGGGCTTTGTTTGCTTTCTTTTGGTTTTTCAAAGCCAAAATTCACACTCCTGAGATTTATTTTTATTTTTGTAAAATTATTTTGGTAAAATTGAATATATTTGAAAAATACATTGCCACATTCTCTTTGACATGTAAATCAATGTCCTTGGATTGAATTACATAAGAATTAATGAAAATATGGCTATTAGTCGTAACACATGTGTACAATATAAGAGATGGGAATCCTTCTGTAAATTTCCATGTAACTCAGTAAATGTCTCTACTGCTATTCAAGGAAGTATTCACACTTACTAAAAAATGATGTGGAACATTGTAATGTTAATTTTAGTTATCAAGTTGAAACAGTATATAATCACTTAGGAGGGGGATTCGAAAGGAGATTATTTACATTAGGTTGTCTGTCCTGTGTGGATATCTGTGAGGGAATATTGTTCATTGTATTAAATGATGTGGAAAAACCCAGGCAATGTGGGTGTCATTATTCTGAAAGCTGGGGATACTGAACTGTGTAAGAGTGGAAATGTGTGCTGGTCTTTGTTCATTACTGTGGATGTAATATGCATGAGTTGTTTGACACCTTGATTTCTTCTCAACTATGACTATACTTGGAAGTATGAGCCAAATACTCCTTTTTTTTTAAGGTGCTTTCACTTGAGTTTTTAAAAAGTTGTGTGTGTGTGTGTGTGTGTGTGTGTGTATTCATTCATCAATGTGCTTATTGGTATACGACATTTATGTTGGTGTCTGCAGAGGATAGTCGTGGTAGGAGTATCTCCTGCAGCTAGAGTTACAGGTAGCTGTAACTGGCTAGTCGTATGTACTGGGAACTAAACGGGGATTGTGTAGAAGAGAGGGAAAGTGCTTATGAACCATGAACATTCGGCCCCCAATACGGTATTATATCACAGCAACAGAACATAAAAGTAAGATAAACATCAAACTGATTATATGCATCAAGGCTATGAAAGGTATTTTTGTACAGGTCATTTTCATAAATATTGGCAACTTCAGGATTGAGGTGAGAAGGTAAGATCTATATGTTATTTCCTGACAAGATCACCAAAATATAATAATAAATATACAAACTATAATAAATTATTCAATCTAGGAAGAGTCCCTCACCCTATATATAAGTGTGATACTATAAAAATATATAACCATTCAGACAATTTTTCACTGTTACAATTAGTATTCTATAAAGAAGTAAGCTAATTTAAAAGCCATTCTGTACTGTTTCATGTGGACATCCTGAAGGGAGTCAGGGTTGGGTTGAAGGAGGAGACAATTTTCTTTACTTGTAGTATTATTTGGTCTTTCTCTGACATTTTTCTCTAATAAAAAAAATTACAAAGCCTGGAATTATATAACTTTGAACCACAATCCTATCCTAACAGAAAGCTTGGACACAATACTTTTTGCTGTGGTTGTGATGAAAACCAACAACTTCCACAAGACGCTTTCACTAAGCCATGGCTTGAACATGCAACTGAAGTGTCATCAGTGGGGCATGAGTTCCAGAACCCTGTCCAAGAATAGAGAGTAAATAAGGCAGTGCAGGCACACAGACACACATACAGCGATGCTAGGATCATGTGGGTTTTATTTCTTAGTTACTCATTTTACATCCTGATCACTGCTCCCCAGCCCAGCAACCCCCTTCCACAATTCTTCCCCCATCTCCCTACCTTTCTCCTTGGAACTTATGGAGGGCCAGACCCCATTCTGGCACTTCCTCTCCCATTGAGGTCAGACAACGTAGCCCAGCTAAAAGAACATACCCCACATATAGACAACAGCTTTTGGGATAGCCCTTATTCCAGTTGTTTAGGACTCACATGAAGACCAAGCTTCACATATGCTACATAGGTGCAGGGAGGCCTACATCCAGCCCCTGTATATTCTTGGTTGGTGATTCAGACTCTGAAAGCCCCAAGGGTCCATGTTAGTTGACTCTCTTAGTCTTACTATGGAGTTCCTATCCCTTTCAGACTTGCAATTCCTCCTATTCTTCCATAAGAGTCCTCAAGCTTCAATTACTGTTTGGCTCTGGGTGTCTGTGCCTGTCTGAGTCAGCTGCTCTGTGGAGCCTCTCAGAGGACAACATGCTTCTATCTGCAAGCATAACAGAGTATCACTAATAGTGTCAGAGATTGGAACTTGCCCATAGGATGGGTCTCAAGTTGAACTGGTTATTGCTTGGCCATTCCCTCACTCTCTGTTCCATCTCCTGTGCCTGTATTTCTTGTAGATGGTAAATTTTGGATTGAAAGTGAGTGGGTTGGTTGGTGTTCCTATCACTCCACTGGGGTTCCTGCCTTACTACAGGAGATGGGATCTTCAGGTTCCATATCCCTAATGTTGTGAGTACAGCTGAGATCACCCCATTAATTCTTGGGCACCTCCCTTATCCCTAATAGAATGCACGTGAGCCCATGCAGGAGTAAGACAGCATCTGTATTTATATAAACAGATTATGTACCAGCACACATGGTAGTTTCTTCAATTTTTGTGTCCTGAATTTAGTATCACATTTTAATTTGGGGAATCAGCTTTTCCTGTGTTCTTCCACCATATTTTTAAGTAGGTTTGGGGCCAAGGGGCTCACTGCCTTAGTCTTCTGAATGATGGGAGTGTTTTAGTTTGCATGATTGTTCCTTTCCCTGTCCCTTCTTATTTTACTGTAGATATAGCTGACTATCTCTTCTCTGATTTATTTCCCCAAGTTTTATTCTATTCCCCTTTCCCATTTTCTTTCTCTTATAATATTCTCTCACATTCAGCACATTTTTTTTTCTATTCATACCACCAGGAACACTATGATATACTGGACCATGTTTTTCCTTTGTTCCTTAAGATGTACTGCAGTTGAAGGGGTGGATATTCATTGTGGTAGTGGTTGCTTCTGCCGTTAATGGTCTGTTCTTGGAGTGGTGTTGGGTATAATGCCCAGGAATGTGAAAATGTGAGCTGAGGTTTTTGCTACTGAGCAGAAACACAAAAACATGACAAATCAAAGTGACATAAGTTCTCTAAAAATTATCAATCTCATAGTAATAAATTCTAATGATGTTTTCCTAGACAAAGAATTCAAAAAACTGATTACAGGAACACTTAGTAATACTAAATTTATGAATCAAGGACATAAACAATATGAAAAATAACAGACATATGCCATAATATCATTGCATAAAACTCTCAAAATATACGGAAAGTCATAGTTAATTAGATACATCAAGAATGTAGCATGACAAACAGAAAGAACCTTTCCCATCTCATTTTCTCATGCTATATTTAAAACATTAAGTAGACAAACAGTACTGTAATATGCAAGAGAGAAGTGTGTTAACATGTGAAGCCAAACATAACAGAATAACAGCAGACTTACTCAACAGAAAGTCTAAATGTTTGGTATGGATGGAACAATGTATTTAAGGGTCTATAAGATAGTAACTACCTATTCAAACAAAAAAATCCAATAAATCCATCCTTAAATAATTAAAGAAAAACTATCTCATGATAAATATAGAGGAATTAGTGACCACCACAGAAAATAAAGAAATCCTACATATTGAAGAGAAGGGTAAACACATCCATTAAACCACAGGAAAAAACAGTGTACTAACTCAATAAATAATATAACAAAGATTAAAAGATCATCAAATATAATAAAAATAACAAAGTAACAAAAATTAAGACACACCTTTCAGTAACAACTTGAGATATTAATGGTCTTAACTCTACCAACAAAAGGTAGTGACATTAAAAATAGGATTAAAGATAGGAACAATCTATTTGCTGCTTTTAAGAAACAACTTCATTAGCCAAGATAAACACAGCCTTAGAATGAAAAGATGGAAAAAGACATTGAATGGAACTAATAATCTAGCAGGTATAGGTATACTAATACCTAAAGAAGTAGACTTAAAAATTATTTATGAGAATAGGTAAATACAGATTAAAGGAACAATCCACCAAGGGAATAAATATTACAATCCAAAAAAGTATATGTTCCATACACTGGCAAGCACAATTTTACAAAACAAATGCTACTTGATGTAAAGGCACAGAATGCATCACACAGCAACAGTGCATAACTCTAGTAACCTATTTTTACCTACAGATTTATCACCAAAAGAAAAACAAGATAGGGGTTAGATGGAATGCAGAATGAATGAACACAACAGATGTTTACATAATATTCTCATCAAAGCCTGTAGAACACGTATTTTCCCCAGCAGACCATGAATTTTTTTATAAAGTCAATTATATTTAGTATATAAATTGTAACAAATCAAAAACTTTAAATGGAAAATCAGAAATATTTTCTTATATTCTATCTGAACACAGGAGAATGAAGCTAGAATCCAAACAAAGAGCTATAGGACACACACAAGTTTCTGAAGCCAAAGGGTACAGAATGAACAAGGCAATCCTAAGGGATACAACAAAATGGAGTTACTACAAATGATCAGTGAAGTGTAGAACTACAGTATCAAAAACATTATAGTACTGTACCAATATACACGTAGACCAAGGAAATAACATGTAGGACCCAGAAGCAAATTCATGCAACTGGAGTAACCTGAATTTTGACAAAGATGCAAAAACTTTATTAAAGAAAACCAAAACCAAAACCAAAACCAAAGTAAAGCAAACCAACCAACCAACTAAACAAAAAGCTTTTTCAGTTAAAAAGTAACTGAGAAAATTGGAGACTGATATGTAAAAAGAATGAAATTAGATTCCTATCTTGTCAACCTATACATAAGTAAAATTAAGATATGTAAAAGACCATAATATGAGATCTAAAATAGAGGAAAAGAACAAAACCTAACCATACGCATAGACTTCTATAAAGGACACCAATGTCTCAGGAACTATTACCATAATAGTTGAATCATAGTGAATGAGATTGCTTGAAATCAAAATCCTTTTCTTCACCAAAGGAAATGTTTGCATACATACAAGCTTCACAGAATGGGGAAACCCTTGCTAGCTAGGCATATGACAGATAATTCATAGCTAATATATATGCATATGTATGTATATATGTATGTATATATAGTAAATATATATTTATATGTATATATATATTAGTTTTTTACTATATATACATGTATGTATATATAAAACTAAATATCCACAACTGTGCAACCTATTTATAAACTGGATAAAGGATTGAATAATTTGTTCTCATAATATAAACTCTAAGTGGAAAATAGACATATAAAAATATTTTCAATATTCTTACTGTTTAGGGAAATCTGAGGTAAAACTAATCTCAAATTTTTTTCACCATAGTCAGAATGGTATAACCAAAAAATAATAATAAATGCTAGTGAGTGTATAAGGAAAATAAATATTCTCATATTCTTAGTAGGAATATAAATTAGTCTAGTCATTATGAAAGTGATTCTTCAAAAAGTAAATGTAGATTTACCATATGATCCAACTACATAACTCTGAGGCATATGCTCAAATTAGTAAACATGTTTCCTACAGAGATAACCACACATTTATGTTTACTGAAGCAGTATTCACAGTTACCAAGACATAGGGTCAGCCTAGGAGTCTATTAAACGGAATGGATGCAGAAAATGTGATGTGTACTCACAATTCAAAAGAAGAGTGGGGTTATATTGTTGAGAGGAATACAGATGCAACTGGAGGTCATCATATTGAGCAAAATATGTCAGAGTTAAAAGACAAATGGACTATGTCTTCTTGCATTTGTGGAGTCTAGATTTATATGTGAGCACACACACACACACACACACACACACACACACACTCACCATATGATAATGAAGGGAATCAGAAAGAAGAGGGAGGATGGAGGAGAAAAGGGAGAGATAGAGTTGTCAATGGTTAAAGTACATAATAAACCTGTATGAAAATACCCTTATGAAACACATCATTATATGCATTATATAAATACCAATTTTAACAAACAAAAAAATTCCACCCAGCTAATTAACAAATGCATCCTCTCATTCTCTGGAGTTTATCTTTTTAGTCTTGTGTTTGGTAGTTTAATTGTTGGTGCTAAGAAAGCTAAGAACTTCTTTTGGTAATTTAAGAATACACACTGAATTACTACCATTCATTGTGGATAACATATAATGTAATAGATCACATTCCTTATTCCAATGTTTTTCCTCCAATCTAGCTGAGACTTTATAGCCTTTGGTCAATATCTTCATCTTTTGCATGTCTCTTTACTTTCTACCTCAGCCTGTGGTAAGGAAAAGTATGAATTTCTTTTTCTGCAAGTTAATTTATTCGTCCTCTTATCTAGAATCAGCTCTTAACATTTTTCATCCTAACAAATTAGTTCTTGCAAGGACTTTGCTCTCTTTCTTTCCTGATCCCCTGTGGTTGATACTTTTTGAATATTTCTAGATACTCAAAAGATATGCAGTTTCAGCCATAGCATCCAGTAATGAAAAACAGGGCATATTTAGTGAGCTAGAAAATTGAAACTCAATTTCTATGGGAAGAGTAATAGGTATAGGGCCTCAACTCCAAGTGTAGTATTAAGAGTTTGTTTTATTCAAAAGATCCTGAAAGCATTCTAGCTACAGTCTCTCTCTGTGTGGTTCATGTCAACTTTCAGGTTGGTCTTGGCAAACATCTGAGGGGCTTGTTTGCATTCTCCATAATCAAATACATTCTCAGTTTTCAACGTTGGATATAAAGATTGGCCCAATCTGGTAAATTAATTAAATACTGAGTCAGGTCTTCATATTATACACAACCAGAAAGCTAAAAAATCAATCTTGGAGTAATTATGTTAAATTAAATTTCTTAGTTTATTAAATACCTGTTTTCATAACTTTATTCTGGTTTACTTAACTCACTCTCAACTCTTCCCACATCCTCCACATCTCCCTATCCACATGATGGCAGGCAGCCCCTTCTACGCATAATAACAAAGCAATAAACTTGCACACATAAAAAATACAGAAAGGTCTAAGATTGGGCCAGCCAGGAGGTCACAGACCACAGGAGCTCTGGAGCAGCTAGGACAGGGCTCTTCAGGCCTCCATCTGCACCCAGGAGCTGGGGCTGTTCAACAGTCATCTGTGCACCGGTCCTGCCAGGGGAGAGTTGGTCTACCAGGAGGGCTGACATGGGCTTACAGGTCCACAAGAGGGACAAGCTGAAGCCAGAGACAGCAAGACCAACTAACACCAGAGACAACCAGATGGCTAAAGGCAAGCATAGGAAACTTACCAGCAGAAACCAAGGCTACATGACGTCATCAGAACCCAGTTCTCCCACAACAGCAAGTCCTGGGTACCCCAGTACACAGGAGAAGCAAGATTTGGATTTAAAGTCACATCTCACAATGCTGATAGAGGACCTTAAGAAAGACACAAATAACTCCCTTAAAGAAATACAGGAGAACACAGGTAAATAGTTAGAAGCCCTTAAAGAAGAAACACAAAAATCCCTTAAAGAATTACAGGAAAATACAATCAAACAGATGAAGGAATTGAACAAAACCATTTAGGATCTAAAATTGGAAGTAGAAACAATAAAGAAGTCACAAAGGGAGACAACTCTGGAGATAACCTAGGAAAGAGGTCAGGATATATATATATATACATATATATATATATGGAGACAGCTATTTAAGGGAACCAAATATATGTCTTCCAATATAGTTTACTGAAGAGATAGCTCAGCCCACCTGCTTCTTACCCTGGAAATGTGTCGCACAATCTCTCCCTTAACTTCAAGGGTATTGTCTTCTGAAATCCAAAACCAGATCATTCTTTCTATAGATGGAGCATATTTTACATGTTAGGAAGCCACTTTTGACTGACATAATTAATTATTACACTAATACTAATGTCACTCTATCTAATTATAATGGTTGTTTCCTACTCTACAATTACTGTTTTGTAAACTGCCAGCTAGTGACCTTGGACAACTTTTGTTTTCTTGGCTTTGTATCATCTATAGTGTAGGATAATTGTAGCATTTAAGTGATAGAACATTGTAAATATTAACTGTATTAATTTTCAAGAGTGTTTTTTAGACCAGTTCCACACTCATGGTGATGCCTCAGTGGACAACAGCTGTGAGTGCTCTTAGTATTGAGCTGCTTATAACTAGCGAGGTTCTCACCTACAGTGTAGATTCCTAAAGTTATAAATTGTCTAGAGAAACAGGCCTACAAAAAGGAATTCTCTGACATTACAAGTTATTTGCATAGACTTTTATGACATCTTCAAGGTTTAAGGTTATAAGATATATGAATAGTTTTGCTCTGATATAAGTCTTAGAAAGGCAGGTAAGAAGAGTGTTAGTTGTGACAGAGGTTAGAATTCATGTGGAGCCTGATCCTTATAATTTATGGGGGGAAAGTCACCACTTTGTGGTCTCTTTACCTGGCATTATAATACTCAAGATTAAGACTTGTTTTGAAGAACACATTGATATGACATATAAAAAAGCCATCTATAAAGAAGCTTGGCTAAAGGAAGAAGAGATTTTTTTTTAAACTCTCTCCATTTTACTTTCTTTTCTGTCTTTTTTTTTCCTTATTCCTTTTCTTGGTTCTTTTAATAAAATGGAGTGAAGATTTTACTTTTGAATTAAAGGACAAAAAAGCAAGATAAAACAACCTGCCCATGTGGTTGTAAAGACACTTCATTTGATGCCGAGAGGCAGACTGAGTGAAAGAGATGCCAAAATCCTGTCTAGATGATTCCAACTCCTGCCTGCACTGGAGGTCCAGACTGTAAGTGTTCAAGGTAGGGGGTTGACTTGAAAAGGTTTTGGAAATTAGCTGGCAGTTTCACACACAGAAATTTTAATTCGTCTATTTGTGAACTTTTGTGCTCTCTTAACTCTTACTTTCTCTTACTTTCCTGTTTTTATTTCTGAGGACAAACTATCATTTCCAAAGAGCAAATTTACAGCTGGAAATGAGGATCCATAAGTTCCCAGGGGCCATCCAGGGGAGGTCATTATTTTTTTTTTTTTTGATATTTTCTTTATTTACATGTAACTT
>NW_022196906.1:76549898-76613592 GCF_008632895.1 Mastomys coucha | reverse complement strand
TTTGGAATTACGGGAAGAACAACCCACATTACACAAGGAACTCAAGAAGAAAGAAGACCAAAAGGTGGGAGGTCATTATTATAATAAGACTGAGAATAGTCTAAAGGACAATAGAATGACACTGGAGGTGTCATTCTATTAATTTTAGGAAGTATTAATTTTAGGAAGCTGGTCTGGTTATAATTAATAATCCCTTAGGAGTAGCAGGAAACAGTACTCAAACTTCACCTCTAAACTACAGAATTTTATACTTCTTTAGAATCACAGAGCAAGGCCAAATATGAATTTGTCAGTAGGATACAGGCTTGGCAGCAACATATCTACAAAAATGCAGACACACACATAATATATTTATTGAATTCTTAATATGGCTGAATATAGTGAATTTTATAGAAACATTTGCCTCAAATGCCTCATCCACCAGTGATTACCAGCCTCTGATGTGCAATGAAATCATCAGGGGCCATTCAACATAAGAGTGCTCAGAGTGACTTGATTTTTCTGAGAAACAGTGTTCTATCAAAGTTCTCAGGTGATCTGACACACACACACAGAGGTGGATCTTATGCTGGGACATGGGTTCCCAGGTTTCAATCAGAATATTAGCTCCTTGTCTCCAGTCTTGCCCTTTGTTTTGATGATGGACAATTGGTCAGTAGCATACAAGACCACTAACCAACTATTTACTAATTCTGCCACAGTGTAATATCCCACAGGAGCTGTGCAAAATGAGGGCTCCTGTCAAAATGGCCACACCACTACATCTCCTCAGCTTGTAGGGGTCACAGGAGCTGTCAATGGTGGAGCATTTCCTTTCCCAGTTCAGCAGAAGCTGTTCATTGTGGCAACAGCTTTCCTGCCTCAGTCTACAGCTTTGGTGAAACAGCACTACAGGAGCTCTTCACTGTGGCAGTACCTCTTCTCCAGCCTTTCCAGCTGCCCCACAGAGATGGTGCCTCAACAAAAGCCAGCTGCAGCCAGGAAGGACTTCCCACCCTAACCCATGGGTCGAGATGCAGGGAAAAGTGTAGGGGGGAAACAAAGAACAAGAAACAAAAACACCAATCCCTGGTCAGTAATATCCACCAATCCCTAACCATCCCTCAAAACCTGATCAATCCCTCAAGAGGAGAAAAAAAATAACCCACCAATCCCTGAGCTCCCAAGCTTGAAATCCTACTAACCATCACTCTGGAAATTTCTACCCTGAGAAGCCCTGCCTCCTCAGAATCCTATATAAATACTCCTTTCCATTTGTTCCATTCCCTGCTGTCCACTGCTGGGAGCAGAGGGCAGCTATCCCTGGATTCATGTTTCTTCCTTCTGGACTCTTCCCTTCAATACATCTCCTCTACGAAAATTACTGCATGAAGTTACTCTCTTGTTGAAAGAAGCTGAGAAGGAAAAGAACAAAGAAGAGAAGGAACAGGATTGAGGCTCCGAGCTTTTCAGCTCAGCTGGGGATAGACTCCTCTGAGAGCTGCAAAACTTCTGATGAAGAGGTTTCCTCAGAGCTGTGTAGTTTCTGGGTCCTTGTGTCTCAGCATGTTCTTCCCTTAAGACACTGCCCCACCTCATACCTGTGTGGTTCCTGGGCTTCTGAGTCCCAGGACACCCTTTCATCTTAGCAAAAACACGTGTGTGTGTGTGTGTGTGTGCGTGCGCGCGCGTGCTTGTATGTATTTATTTATTTTTATAAAGCTACTGCAGTAATAGTTTTCCATATGCCTTTTTCAGAAAGACTGATGTTTTTGGAAGTGACTACTGATGTTTAGTTTACATTTATATAGAGTTGCATGTTTCTCAATTTTTTTAATTGGAGCTTTTCCAGTTTTCTTTAGTCTTCTGTTAGAAAAAGAATGCTGAATTTCTATTTAAATTACAGGAATGGAAGAGGGCACTTCTGAGCAGTAAATTTCAAGTAAAGATTCTGTAGAAAGCTTATTTCTCTTTTATTACTATAATGTAGAGGTATATGATTCCTGGTTTAAATTCTGTCTGAAGCTTGTCAGATAGAAGTAATGGTAAAGTAAAAAGAAAAATATCTTAAATTTAAACTGTTGGGTAAGGTTAGAATTTCCCCAGAAGCTAAGAAACATTTAATTTCTGCCAGTGTTACTTGGGGATAATATCGGTAGGTGGAATTTAGAAATGAGCATAGACCTTCAGTCTTTACAGACTCAAAAATTTTGGTTTGGGAACTCAAAATAGAAATATTACGCTCAAAAATAACTCTCTGTATTTTTTCTATTGATTTTATTCATAAATTATGTGGAACCTTAAAAAAAGAATGTATATCTCTTGGGAATGTAATACCCCCTTAAGAGTTTAGAGAGATAGCTCAGAGTTTAAGAGCATGTAACACCTTTATGGGAGATCAACATAAGGAAGCTCCCGACTTATAGCATGTCCAGCTGCAGAGCATCCAAAATCCTCTACTGGACTTTCCTGTCAGCTGTATTCATACTCTTACATACTTACAGAAGGAATACTTATATTCATATACTTTAATAGCTATAATAAATCTTGTAAAAATAATAACCTTTATTTACAATAGTATTCTTGAGTAAATTTCTATGTTAATATCCATGGGGATATTGAAAAAATATGTACTAATTTTTATTTTAAATCTTTTGTTTTAAATAGTGTGCCCCCTTTCTCCCCAATTCATACTTTTTAGACATGACAAACAGGAAGTTCTATATCCATCTGCCAGTGACCAATGTCAAAACCTGAAACTGGAGTTTCAGCAGAACCATGGGACTCAAGGTTATATGGTCTAAGAGTACCTTGACTGGCATTTTTTTAGCACTTCCATTTGCATAACTGTTCAAAGTAGGAGCAAAGAAATGATGAAAAACTTACAAGAATATTTCATATTACTATTACCAGATGTGCTCAGGAGACAAAATATCTAATGTGCAGTGGAGGGTGTTGGTATAACATATTTGAATGTGCCAAGTTTTATTGCTAAGGAAGGGAGAGGAAACCTCCTCCTCCTCCTTCTTCCTCCTCCTCGTCTTCTTTTTTCTTATAAAGGCTAACACTTAGTTGGGACTGGCTTACAGTTTCATAGGTTCAGTCCATTATTATTATGGTGGGAGCATAGCATCATCAAGCAGACTTAGAGCTGGAGAGCTAAGAGCTCTACACCTTGATCAGAAGGTAACCAGAAGGCGACTATCTTCTGCTGGCAGCCATGAAAACTCTCTTTTGCACTGTGTGAAGATTAAGCACTAGGAGACCTCAAAATCCACCCATACTGTGACACACTCCCTCTAACAAATCTACAAATCCTCCAATAAGGCCACACCAACCAGTAGTATAAATTCCCATAGGCCAAGTGCATTCAAACTACCACATTCTACTCTCTAGCTTCCATTGGTTTGTTCAAACATGTGAGTCTATGTGGTCATAACTAGTCATAGCATAATGCAAATTACATTTACTCCAACTTCAAAAGCCCTCATAGTCTATAGCAGTGTCAACAATATTTAGAAGTCCAAAGTTCAAAGTCTCTTCTGAGATTCATGCAATCTCTTAACTCTAACCCCTTATAAAGTCAAAACAGAAAAGCAGATCACGAAATGTCATAATGAGGAAATACTGGACCAAAACAGGACAGAAAACTAGCTGTGCAAATTCCAAACTCTGCATTCCTGTCTGTTGCCAAAATACTCTTCAGATCTTCAACTCTTTTCATATTTGATGACTGCAAAAAACTTATTTCTCTTGAGCTGGTTCCACTCCCTGTTAGAAGTATTTCTCATCAGGTATACCACGGCTCTGGCATCTCTAACATCCAAGGTAACCGGAGGCAAAATGACTATGAAAATCAACATAAAGGAGAAAAGATTTATTTTAGCCCACAGTTTCAGAGGCGTGGGTTTTGTCAGTTGCCCCCATCACTGTGCATCATGGCAGAGATGGATTACTGGAGCAGATCTGCTTACTTCATAGTGGCCAGTATGCAAAGACAAAGATAGACAGAGTCTAAACCTGTCAGTGTACACCCTCAGCAATGTATTTCCTTCAGCTAGGCTTCACCTCCTCATAGACCTTTCAGCTGTCAGTTAATCCATTGAAAAAGTTAGTTAGTGACTTGATCAAACCACCTCTAAATACCACCACCAACTGGGGACAAAACTGTCTACACATGAGTCTTTTTGCTTTCAAATCTTCATATCCAGACCTATAAGCATGTCTGTTGGAGATGTCAAGAAAATAAATGTGTTTTTCCCCCTAGGCACTTAGTTACCAACAGTAATGACACTGAGACTAATTACTCTTTATAAATTGCCTAGGCCATAGCTTTGGCTCATTTCCTGACTAGCATATTAACCCATTCAAACTAGTCTATGTCTACCACTTGGCTAGTTTCTCTCCTTCAGTCCTGGCCTGCTTCTTTCTTAGCATCTTCCTCATTGACTCCCCTTGCATCTCTCTTGAATCTCTCATTTATATCTCTCCTATTTCCCATAATTCTCTCTCTTCCTGCCAGTGTTCCACCTCCTATTTCCTGTCGCAGCTCATTGGGCATTGGCTTATTTTATTGACAGGTGATGCTTATAAGATACTCTTTTCTACAGATGTCTAGACTTTTAATTTTGCACACAGGATCTTAGTGTTCTGGTCCTTCATATAACTTTGGACCTTCTTTTTGCTTACCTTTGTACACACAGAGACCTGACCGTTTCTCATTAATCATCTTTCTCACAACCTAGGCAATTTCTCAGATGTTCCTCTCCCCCTTTTTTTTCAGTCAAGTAATATCATAAGTTATTTGCTTTATATTTTATTCTACAAAAGCATCTTATAGTACTTAACTGTTATAGTATAATAGTAATAATTTAATTTTGGGGTTGCTACTCATGAGGGTAAGTTTGGTATAAATGTTGAGACTTCCTGATAGCTAGTTGATGTAACTGTAACTTGAGTATAGTTACCTATTTTACAGAGTTTTATAGTACTAAGTGAATTTCTGTTCATGATAGGTTCACCATGCTATCCAACATTTTGACAAATATTATGTAATTTTGACTATATTATGTATCTTTAGCAAATACACACCTCCTTTGTCTTCCCTTTCTCATTTTCATTGTCTTCCCTTTCCCAAATTTCTTCAATTTTTTTCTTCTTTCCTTTATGGTTAGATAGCTCAGTCTGGCTTTGTTCTTGAGATCTACTGCTACACTTTTGTATGTGTAGGAATGTTTATATCTTATTTGGTCCAGTAGTATCAGATGTGCTAGAAGAGGCTTCTAGCTTATCTAGTGTTTAACAAGTGCTCTATATTGTGTGAGAAAATTGATGAAATATATATAAGTCATGGTTTTTAAAATTATATTGTAAAAGTTACTTGATCTATGGGAATTAAACAGGCAATGTGGTAATAGTTATGCAAGGTCAGTTATCATGACAGTGGTCATATGATATTTTAACCTTAATATCAATTATTAAAAAATAAAAGCTGCATCATCTGATTAGTCACTTCCATTGTATAGGGTATGAACTGTTCATAATGTCAAACACTTCAGTTAATACTTGCTGGGACTGAGGTCCATAAATATTATGGAGACATCTTGCTAGCTTCTTTTCTCTGAGAATATTCTTCCAACCAGCATTTTGCAAACATTGGACAATAGTTCTCTCTATCACCTTGGTCCTCTAGTGATATTTGATTGACATAAACTTGACATCAAATTTGCACTTAATGCACTTTCATGAAGGTGACATGAAGGCAGATGTAGACAGGGGAATTGCAAGTTCAAGGGCACCCCAAGTTACACAGATAAAACCCACTTCAAAATGTCTATGATGATGATATGATATAAACAACAAATAAACTGAGTGTGATCTGAGGGCCATGAAGTCCGTACCTAGTGCTTATTTATTTTAAGGATTCAATTACAATAGAAGGGCTATGAACTGTGGATGCTAAGATTCATAGTTCCTGTTCCATACTATACCAAGAATTATTTGCCCACTGTTTTAAGTTTTCTGTAAAATATTCAATATTCTAAACTCTCCTCCACTGTTGAAACATCCTTTTGCTGATGCTACCATAGTACCTAAGTCTTATTAAAGGAATTATGGCACTGTTATAAAAAAGAGTACAAGGAGTCAGCTAATTCACCAAGTCCCATGAAGATGAAGAGTCAGGGCCACTCTTGGAGTAGGAACTTGTATTCTATCACATAGGAAAAGCTGAGATGTAAGTACAAATTAGTGCTCAGTTTCCAGGTGTGCCATTTTGTCTCTAGTATTCCTTTCAGTTTCAGTAAATTTTAAAATCTATAATAAATTACAATGAAATTCCTTGTTTATGATTCTCATGTATAATGTTTATATTTTGTTTTCTATGTTCTTATTATATGATTAATTTCCTGCTATGACTTATAAAAATGATCACAGATTTTGAAAAATACAATAAATGGGCAAAGTCTCAAATTTAGCTCCCTTCAGTTACGAGGTATAAATAAAAATATTTAGACAGACGTGATCCAAAAGAGATCAGCTGGACATTCAGACAAACATTTACTGGAGCCTCAGTGTGATAGGCAACTTCTTGGTGATTTCTTTCCAATGGGGAAATTCAGTAAAATATATACTTAAAAATGGTGTTAGTTCAACTGGCAGTCACCATGGAGAAGAACGCACATTGATCCACTCTTATCTCCTTGTACAAAGCACAAGTTCAAGTGGATCAAGGACCTCCATATAAAACCAGATACACTGAAACTAATAGAAGAGTAAGTGGGGAAGAGACTAGAACACATGAGCACAGGGGAAAATTCCTTGAACACCAATGGCTTATGTTCTAAGATCAAGAATTGACAAATGGGACCTCATAAAATTACAGAGCTTCTGTAATGCAAAGTACACTGTCAATAGGACAGAATGACAACCAGCAGATTGGGAAAAGATCTTTACCAACCCTACATCCAATAGAGGGCTAATATCCAACATAGACAAAAAACTCAAGAAGTTAGACTCCAGAGAACCAAATAATCCTATTAAAAATGGGGTACATAGCTGGGTGGTGGTGGCATGCGCCTTTAATCCCAGCACTTGGGAGGCAGAGGCAGGTGGATTTCTGAGTTCGAGGCCAGCTTCGTCTACAGAGTGAGTTCCAGGGCAGCCAGGGCTATATAGAGAAACCCTGTCTCGAAAAAACAAAAAAAATAATAAATAAATAAATAAATAAATAAATAAATAAATAAATAAAATGGGGTACAGACAGCAAGTACTGGCTGACAGGAGCCTGATATAGCTGTCTCCTGAGAGGTTCTGACAGTGCCCGACTAATACAGAAGTAGAGGCTCACAGCCATCCATTGGACTGAGCACAGGGTCCCCAATGAAGGAGCTAGGGAAAAGACCCAAGGAGCTGAAGGGTTTGCAGCCCAATACGGCGAACAACAATATGAACTAACTAATACCCTCAGAGCTCCCAGGGACTAAACTACCAACCAGAGTACACATGGTGGGGCTAATGACTCCAGCAGCATGTGTATAGCAGAGGATGGCCTAATTGGTCATCAGTGGGAGGAGAGGCCCTTGGTCCTGTGAAGGCTCTATGCCCCAGTGTAGGGGAATGCCAGGGCCAAGAAGTGGGAGAGGATGGGTTGGTGAGCAAGGTGAGGGGGAAGGGAACAGGGGTTTTTTTTTTTTCTTTGCTTTGTTTTGGTTTTTTCTTTCCTTTCTTTTTCTTTCTTTTTTTCAGAGGGGAAACTGGCAGAGGAGATATTATTTGACATGTAAATAAAGAAAATATCTAATAAAAATAAATATATAAATAAATAAATACCATTAAGTATCACTGAACTTTACCCACAAATGAAAAAAAATGGGTTACAGAACTAAACAAAGAATTCTCAACAAAGGAATTCTGATTGGCATAGAAGTACCTAAGGAAATATTTAACATCCTTATCCAGGAAATGCAAATCAAAACAACCTTGAGATTCTACCTCACACCATTCAGAATGGCTAAGATCAAAAACCCAGGAGACAGTAGATGGTGGTGAGGTTGTGGAGAAAGAGGAACACTCCTTCATTGTTGGTGGGATTACAAGCTGGTACAACCACTCTGGAAATCAGTTTGGCGGTTCTTCAGGAAATTAGACATACTACTATCTGAGTACCCAGCTATACCACTCCTGGGCATATACCCAGAAGATGCTTTGACATGCAATAAGGACACTTGCTCCACTATGTTCAAAGCAGCCTTATTTATAATAACCAGAAGCTAGAAAGAACCCAGATGTCCCTCAACAGATGATGGATACAGAAAATGTGGTACATTTACACAATGAAGTACTACTCAGCTATTAAAAGTGATGAATTCATGAAATTCATAGGCAAATGGATAGAACTAAAAAATATCATCCAGAGTGAGGTAACCCAATGACAAAAGAACACACATGACACACTCACACTGATTAGTGGATATTAGCCCTGAAGCTCAGAATACCCAAGATACAATTTACAGACCACATGAAGCTCAAGAAGAAGGAAGACAGCAGTGTGGATACTTCAGTCCTTGTTAGAATGCAGATCAAAATGCCCATGGGAAGAGATACAGAGACAAAGTTTGGAGCAGAAACTGAAGGAAAAGCCATCCAGTGACTGTCCAACCTGGGGATCCATCCAATATACAGTCACCAAACCCAGACACTGTTGTGGATGCCAACAAGTGCTTGCTGACAGGAGCCTGATATAGCTGACTCCTGAGAGGCTCTGCCAGAGCCTGACAAGAAGAGGTGGATGCTTGCAGTCAACCATTAGATGGAGTGCAGGGTCCCCAATGGAGGAGTTAGAGAAAGGACTTAAGGAGCTGAAGTCGTTTACAACCTCATAGGAGGAACAATATCAACCAACCAGACCCCCCGAGGCTCCCAGGCTCTAAACCACCAACCAAAGCATACACATTGAGGGACTCCTGGCTCCAGCTACATATGTAGCAGAGGATGGCCTTGTTGGTTATCAATGGGAAGAGAGGCTCTTGGTTCTGTGAAGGCTTGATGCCCAGTGTAGGGGAATGCCAGGGCAGGGATTTGGGAGTAGGTGGGTAGGTGGGGGAACACTTTCATAGAAACAGGAAGAGGAGGATGGGTTGGGGGTTTCTGGGGAATGGGGAAACCTGGAAAGTGTTTGAAATGTAAATACAGAAAATATCCAATAAAAAAGGAAAAAAAAATATTTTGTAAGCCTAAGCACAAGGAAGAGAATGTAGCAAGAAAAGGAAATATGCATGCATGGTGTAGTTTTGTAATTTTAGATGAAATCATTCTTAATGATATTCTGCTATACTCATAGATGGTGCCTTGTCCTTTCTTGTTCAGAGAGGTTTCTTCTGGCAGTAGGTGGGTGTGGGTGTAGAGATCCAAAACAAGACATTAGGCTGAGAGAGAGAGAGAGAGAGAGAGAGAGAGAGACAGAGAGAGAGAGAGAGAGAGAGAGAGAGAGACAGACAGACAGACAGACAGAGACAGAGAGAGAGACAGAGAGAGAGAGGAAGAGAGAGAGAGAGAGAGAGAGAGAGAGAGAGAGAGAGAGAGAGAGAGAGAGAGAGAGAGAGAGAGAGAGAGAGAGAGAGAGAGAGAGAGAGAGAGATTCAACTTCAGGTCCCCATCAGGTCACTCCCCTAGGAGATCTGAGAACCCAAGGAAAGAGTGCAAGGAAAGATTGTAGGAGTCAGAGGGGGATGGAAGAATCCAGCAAAACATGGCCCACTGAATCAATTAGGAAGGGTTCACACTGGTTCACAGAGACTAAAATGACAAGTACAGAGCCTGCATAAGTCTGCACCAGGTCTGCATATAAGTTATGGTGGTTAGCTTGGTGTTTTGGTGGCACAGTGGGAGCAGATGTACTAAATCTCTGACTCTTTTGCCTGCTTGTGAGACTCTTTTTCTCTCATTAGTTTGCCTTTTCTAGTCTTGATATGAAGACTTTTGCCTTGTCTTATATTATCTTGTTGATTTGGGCAAGAAGGGAGGCTGGGGAGGGGCATCTGGGAGGAGTGGGAGGACGGAAGACTGTGGTCTGAATGTATTATAGGCAAGAAGATTCTATTTTCAATTAAAAAAACGTAGAAAGAAAGAAATAAAAGCAAAGAAAAGAAAAAGAAGGAAAGAAAAGTAATGAAAGTGACTATGAAAATCACTGGGACTAGCATGTCAGAAAGACTCAAGCTCCAGTGCAGAGCCCCTGGGGCATGAGTGTGTCCAAAGTACAAGACTGAATCCCGAGGGCCAGAACAAAGAATGGAAAACAGGCAACCTCGGGAGATAGGAGCTTGGGGAGACCCTCCAGAATGCACTAGAGACCTGGGCAGTGAGAGACTCTCAGGATTGAAAGGGATGGATCTTAGATGAAATGCCCAACAGTAGGGAGAGGGAACTTATAGAGCCCACCTCCAGCAGGAAGACAGTGCATCAAATGAGGGAAGTGGGCAGCATCCCACAGTCACAACTCTGACCCATAATTGTTCCTGTCTGAAAGAACTACAGGGATGGTAATGGAGAGGAGCCTGAAGAAAAGAAGGTCCAGCGACAGGCCCAAAGTGGGATTCAGCTCAAGGGCAGGTCCCAAGACACTATTACTGAGGCTATGGAGTGCTCACAAAATGGGACCTAGCATGAATGTACTCTGGAAGACCCAACAAGCAGCTGAAAGATTCATATTCAGATATTTGCAACCAACTAATGGACAGAAACAGGTGACACCTGTTATTGAATTAGGGAAGGCTGAAAGAAGTTGAGGAGAAGGGAGATCCTGTAGGACCAGCAGTCTCAATTAATCTGGACCCCTGAGATCTCTCCAACACTGGACCACCAAACAGGTAGCATATACCAGCTGATATGAGCATATACCAACACACATAGAGTAGAGGACTGCTGGGTCTGTGTTCATTCAGAGATGATGCACCTAACCCTCAAGAGACTGGAGGACCCAGGGAGTTGAGAGGTCAGGTGGTGTGGGGGTGGGGACATCCTCGTGGAGACAGGGGTTTGGGGAGGAGGTATGGGATGTGGAACAGTCAAAGAGTGGATTGGGAGTGGGGGGCATAAGATATGGAGTGTAAAAATAAATTAATTAGGTAATTTTTTAAAAGTATATCAGTCTTTGTAAAAGAAAAAGGGTGTATAGAATGAATAGAAGGGAAATTCATGAGCAATGGGTACAGCAAGGTCACAGGTGATTGGACATAGCTTTTACAGGTCTTCCGACCTTTTAACTTTGTCTTGTACAGTAATGTGAAAAAATGACAGGAATTGAGGATAGTAAGATTGTAGTTGGATTTATGCCTCAATTTGTTTAATCTCTGAGTAGATCCTCAAAGGATGTGCAGTACAACAGGGTGGTTAAGAAGCCTTTGCAATAATAAATAACTTGGTGATGGAGAAAATGACAGCTTGGAGCAAGAGGAAGATTCTAGATATTCAAGAATAGAGCTGCTGACAGGATCTATTAATAGTAAGAATCCAAAAATAAATGAGATCAACAAGATCACCCACAACTTCCATCTCAATGATCAAACAGATTTTTTGCACACCAGTAGATATCATTAAATTAAAACATATTCGTGGACGCAGTTCAAATCAAGTCAGTGTGAAGGGTCCAGGTGGAAGGGCATTCAGAACAGAAGTTTCTTTTTACTTGTCCCAGGCACTGGTATCTCTTCCTGGCTGTCATTGTTTTATAGATTTTTAGTGAGATCAGGATTGATGAAGGTAACAGTCAAATAAAAAGAAGACAGACATCTCCAGATGCTAGCAGCTCAGGGACCTTAGGAACTTTACAGGGTGGGAAGAGAAAACTTGGGGATGGAAACTTCTATCTATCTGCAGGTCAGATCCCTACTGCCTCAAAGTGGTAGATACTGGGGTGAGGTGGAAGATGGGGTAGGTATGTGAATTTTTTTTCTTAGAAACTCCACAGGTGTAATCACTCAAGGAAACTTTTTTTGTCTGGAGTTCCTCAGTATGAAAGACTTCACAGCCCCAAGGAATCGGTCCCCAATGGCTTCTGTCTGTGTTGTTGTTTATTTTGTTAGTTTGTTTAATCTTTGCATTAGGAGAATTACATATTTCTGTTCTTTTTCTTTTTACTCATTTTTCTACTTTTGTATAAGTGACTCAGACATCCTTATATTTGCCTATTTTCAGAGAGTTTTCACATCTAAAGCATTTAGGGATGAAATGTATTATTCAAATATTCATTGTCTCCTGGTAGAGTTTGAATTAAGGTTGTTTAAAAAGCCCTGGCCTTGTTGTGATGGCCTCTTGTATGATTAGTCATTTTATTTAAGATGAAACTGTATTATTTATTGCTATTTTGCCAAAATTAGCAGATGGGTTGTTAACTAACAGTTAACAGAAAGCATAAGGTTTGAAGCAATTGATGCAAATTCAACATGCTCTCATTTGCATGCCAACACTGAGTACATCTGTGAGCACGAAATTTTTCTTTGCAAATAAAACAGATTTCAGATGAGAAGCTAATTCCATTTGGCTCTCCTGGATAATAAATATCTGCTCAATGATCCTGACTTTCTTTGAGAGCTCATCACCACCCACTAAGTCAGAAGGCAGAGATAATTACTTTCCTCGAATTTAAAGGCAATGTCCACTTTCCACAATCACAATGTTCATTTCTGTTTCCTCCGTCATTTCATGCCTGTTGGTGAGTCTGCAGGAGGATGCCTCAAGATAGCTGCCTCTTACTTACTATTGATGCATGGGCGGGGTCAACATTTTCAGTTTGTAAGTAGAGAAACATATATGCACCTGTCCCTAGAAAGACAAAGACCAGAGCCTTGTCTTTATCTTTCATAACTAATTATTTAGGAAGAAATAGTTTCTTGTTTTCCCTCAAATTTCATTATTTATAGGAGACATTTCTATCCATTAATTAAATAAATGAGCAACTAAACAACAAGATCCCAGCCAAATTCTGCTCAAAATGCTGTTATTTTAGAAAGAATTAGATGTTCAAACAGAAGAGAAAAACAGGACAAGACAAGATAAACAAATGTCAAGCTGCTTTGGTCAGAGGGTATTTCTTGGTTCCAGAAGTCACAACTTGTTTGGATGCCACTCTGAATGACAGAAGAAATATAACCCTAGCATCTACAGGACAGCCCTACACGCTCCCCTCCTGTCAGCATGGTGCTTCACATGCCTATAAGCCCAACACTCACAAGGCTGAGGTAGAATGGCTACAAGCTAGAGACAAGGCTGGCCTACATAGTCTCAGGTCTTGATCCAGAGTAAGACAGTGCCGAGGTTCAAAACAAAACAAAACCCAGAAACGAAAAACAAAACCCAACCAACTAACCAAAGAAACAAACAAAAAAGGAAATTAAGAAAAAAAAAAAAACTAGATGTAGTTGGCTTCAGTAATGTCTCCCACTAAGATTTAACCCTTGGACAGAAAAAGTAAATTCAGGTTTTATTCTGGAGTTGTCAGCATGTGGGGAGGGGCCTACAATAAACTTTTTTAAAATTTATTTTTATTAGATATTTGCTTTATTTACATTTCAAATGATATCCCCTTTCCCAGTTTCCCCTCTGAAAAAAAACCCCTATTCCCTCCCTCCTCCCCCTGCTCACCAACCCACCCTCTCCCACTTCCTAGCCCTGGCATTCCCCTATACTGGGACATAGAACCTTCACAGGACCAAGGACCTCTCCTCCCAGTGATGACCAACTATGCCATCCTCTGCTACATATGCAGTTGGAGCCATAAGTCCCACCATGTGTACTCTTTGGTTGGTGGTTTAGTCCCTGGGAGCGCTGAGGGTACTAGTTAGTTCATATTGTTGTTCCTCCTAAGGGGCTGCAAACCTCTTCAACTTCTTGGGTCCTTTCTCTAGCTCCTTCATTGGGGACCCTGTGCTCAGTCCAATGGATGGCTGTGAGCCTCTACTTCTGTATTAGTCAGGCACTGTCAGAATCTCTCAGGAGACAGCTATATCAAGCTCCTGTCAGCTAGCACTTGCTGGCATCCACAATAGTGTCTGGGTTTGGTTACTGAATATGGGAAGTATTCCCAGGTGGCACAGTCTCTGAATTGTCTTTCTTTTAGTCTCTACAACTCCTTCTATGAGTATTTTATTCCCCCTTTTAAGAAGGAACGAAGTATCCACACTTTGGTCTTCCTTCTTCTTGTGGTTTGTGAATTGTATCTTGGGTATTCCAAGCTTTTGGGCTAATATCCACTTATCAGTGAGTGCATACCATGTATGTTCTTTTGTGATTCAGTTACCTCACTCAGGATGATATTCTTCAGATCCATCCATTTCCCTAAGAATTTCATAAATTCATTGTTTCATAATTTCTTCATCTGAGTTTCTTATGTATTGGTTTTAAAATTAACTATCATTATCATTCATTCATTCATTAATCCTTTTGTTAAAGTTTGAATATAAAGTGTCTTCCCAAAACATTCTCATTCTAAGATTTTTTTTCCCAGTTGGTGAGGCTGGTGAGAAGTAATTGGATCAACAAAGAAAATAACTATTAAAATTACAGTCCAGGGATAATAAGATGGATGAGCAGCTAAATGCATTTGCTATACAAATCAGTTGATTTCAGTTTGGTCACTGGAACCCCCGTAAACGTCAAAGAAGGGAATTGACTCAGTAAACTGGCTATGTATGTGACATCACATACACACACACACACACACACACACACACACACACACACACACACAAGTACACAGAGCATACTAACACTAATAAATAAATACATACATACGTACATACATATTTTTAAAAAGTCTATCCATTGAATAGGTCCATGCTGAAAGGGTATAGGCCCTTGAATGTATTTATAAATGCTAAATACTGTCCTTGTACCTTTTCTGTCTTTTTGGTTCAATGCCATTAGAGGCTGAGCAACATTTGTCTGCTATGTCTTTTTGCTGGTCACGATGTTCTGCCTCAACATAAACTGCAGTCAAGAGAGCCAGTTGATCATAAAATCTGAGACCATGAGCTAAAATAAGCTCTTATTTTAACCTGTTGAGATCAGGTATTTGTCACAGAGATGCAATGTGACTAAAACTCCCACTCCTTTCCCACTTCCCCATTCCCTTTCTCTCTCCCTCCACCACTCCCCTTTTTCTTTCATTAAATACCTATTGAATATGAATTCATTTATTGTGTCCGGCAATTCTGGAGTCTGACAGTAAAAAACAAATTAATTTTTTCAAAGTCTTTCATTAAGTAACTTACAACTAACAATAAAACCATAAATGAATCCTATGGAAAATAAGCATGAACATCATTCCTTGGAACAGTCTGCTAATTCAACTTCCTGCTTGTACTCCTAAACCCTATAGTTTATTTTAAATATAACCCACGGATGAAGCGCAAATGTGAATTAGGTCAGATAATTCCCAAGTTCAAAGTCTTGGATGGCTTCCAAGCACATACAAATTCCTAAATCTTCCCAAATGTGACCCTTGAACATAGAAAATTCTACATGACTTACCTCAGGTCTTTGACTGATATCCTCAACATCATAGTGGATTGTTGCAGGATTTTCCCTGTCCAATCACATTAGGGTAGTGGCAGGCCTGTGATCAGACAGGAAAAGGAAGGTGAAGCCAGGAGCAGGAGAGAGAGGGAGGAAGGGAGAGAGAGAGAGAGAGAAAGAGAGAGATAGAGATAGAGATAGAGATAGAGATAGAGATGAGAGAGAGAGAGAGAGAGAGAGAGAGAGAGAGAGAGAGAGAGAGAGAGAGAGAGAGAGAGAGAGAGAGAGAGAGAGAGAGAGAGTCCTGGGTGGTTTTGTTTTTGTTTTGTTTTTTGTTTGTTTTTAGATACTTTCTTTATTTACATTTCAAATGTTATCCCCTTTCTTTATATCCCCTCCTAAAATCCCCTATCCCATCCTCCTCTCCCTGCTCACCTACCTACCCACTCCCACTTCCCTGTCTTGGGATTCTCCTACACTGAGGCATTGAGCATTCTCAGGACCAAGGGCGTCTCCTCACATTGATGTCCAACAAGGCCATCCTCAGCTACATATGAAGCTGGAGCCATGGGTCCCTCCACATGGACTCTGATTGATGGTTTAGTCCCTGGAAGCTCTGGGAGTACTGGTTGGCTCATGTTGCTGTTTGTCCTATGGGACTGCAATCTCCTTCAGCTCCTTTGGTCCTTTCTCTAACTCCTCCATTGGGGACACTGTACTCAGTCCAATGGTTGGCTGAGAGCATCCTCTGAATATGTCAGGCACTGGCAGAGCCTCTCAGGAGACAGCTATATCAGGCTCCCGTCAGCAAGCACTTGTTAGTATTCATAATAGTGTCTAGATTTGGTGACTGTATATGGGATGGATCCCCAGGTGGGGCAGTCTCTGGATGGCCTTTTCTTCAGTCTCTGCTCCACACTTTGTCTCTGTATTTCCTCCCATGTGTATTTTGTTCCAGATTCTAAGAAGGACTGAAGTATTCATACTTTGGTCTTCTTTTTCAGTTTCATTTGGTCTGTGAATCATATCTTGGAAATTCTGAGATTTTGGGCTAATGCCCACTTATCAGTGAGTGTATTCCATGTGTGTTCTTTTGTGATTGAGTTACCTCACTCAGGATGATAATTTCTAGTTCCATCCATTTGCCTAAGAATTTCATGAAGTCATTGTTTTTAATTGCTGAGTAGTACTCCATTGTGTAAATGTATCACATTTTCTTTATCTATCCTCTGATGTGGGACATCTGGGTTCTTTCCAGTTTCTGGATATTATGAACAAAGCTTCTGTGAACATATTGGAGCAAATGTCCTTATCAAATGTTGGATCATGTTCTGGACATATGTGGTATACCTGGGTCTTCCAGTAGTACTATGTCCAATTTTCTGAGGAGCTGCCATACTGATTTCCAGAGTGGTTGTAGCAGCTTGCAATCCCACCAACAATAGAAGAGTGTTCCTCTTGCTCCACAACCTCTCCAGCATCTGCTGTCACCTGAGTTTTTGACCTTAGCCATTCTAATTGGTATGAGGTGGAATCTCAGGGTTATTTTGATTTTCATTTCCCTGATGACTAAAGATGTTGAACATTTCTTTAGGTGCTTCTCAGCCATTCGGTATTCCTCAGCTGAGAATTCTTTGTAGCTCTGTACCCCATTTTTAATAGGGTTATTTGGTTCTCTGGAATATAACTTCTTAAGTTCTTTGTCTATATAGGATATTAGCACTCTACTGGATGTAGGGTTGGTAAATATCTTTTCCCAATCTGTTGGTTGACATTTTGTCCTATGGACAGTGTCCTTTGCTTTACAGAAGCTTTGCAATTTTATGAGATCCCATGTGTCAATTCTTGATCTTAGAGCATAAGCTATTGGTATTCTGTTCAGGAAATTTTCCCCTGGGCCCATGTGCTTGAGGCTCTTCCCCACTTTCTTTTCTATTAGTTTCAGTGTATCTGGTTTTATGTGGAGGTCCTTGATCCACTTGTACTTGAGCTTTCTACCAGGAGATAAGAATGGATTGATTTGCATTCTTCTGCATGCTCATGGTTAGTAGAACCAGCACCATTTGTTGAAAATTCTGTCTTTTATCCCCTGGATGGTTTTAGCTCCTTTGTCAAAGATCAAGTGTCCATAGGTGTGTGGGTTCATTTCTGGGTCTTCAGTTCTATTCCAGTGATCCACCTGCCTGTCACTGTACCAATACCATGCAGTTTTAATCATGATTGCTCTGTAGTTCAGCTTGAGGTTCAGGATGGTGATTCTACCAGAAGTTCTTTTATTGTTGAAAATAGTTTTCTCTATCCTGGGTTTTATTATTCCAGGTGAATTTGAGAATTGCTATTTCCATCTCTATGAAGAATTCTCTTGGAATTTTGTTGGAGACTGCAATGAATCTGTAGATTGCTTTTGGCAGGTTGGCTACTTTTACTATATTAATCTTGCTAATCCATGAGCATGTGAGATCTTTTCATCTTCTGAGGTCTTCTTCAACATATTTCTTCAGAGATTTGAAGTTCTTGTCATACAGATCTTTCACTTGTTTGGTTAGAGTCACACCAAGTTACTTTATATTGTTTGTGACTATTGTTAAGGGTGTTGTTTCCATATTACTTTCTCAGCCTGTTTTTCCTTTGAGTATAGGAAAGCCACTGATTTGTTTGAGTTAATTTTATATCTGACCACTTTCCTAAGGTATTTATCAGCTGTAGTAATTCTCTGGTGGAATTTTTGGGGTCACTTAAGTATGCTATCATATCATCTGCAATAGTAATAATTTGACTTCCTTTCCAATTTGTATTTCTTTGACCTCCTTTTGCTATCTAATTGCTCTGGCTAGAACTTCAGGTACCTATATTGAATAGGTAGGGAGAGAGTGGGCAGCCTTGTCTAGTCCCTGATTTTAGTGGGATTGCTTCAAGTTTCTCTCCATTTAGTTTGATGTTAGCTACTGGTTTACTATATATTCCTTTTGGTTTACTATATATTCCTTTTACTATGTTTAGGTATGGGCCTTGAATTCCTGATCTTTCCAAGACTTTTAACATGAAGGGATGTTGGATTTTGTCAAATGCTTCTTTAGCATCTAAAGAAATGATCATGTGCTTTTTTTTCTTTGAGTTTCTTTATGTAGTAGATTCATTGATGGATTTCCATATATTGAACAATCCCTGCATCCCTGGGATGAAGCCTACTCGATCATGGTGAATGGTCATTTTGATGTGTTCTTGGATTCAGTTGGCAAGAATTTTTTTTTAACTTTTATTGCATTATGATGAGAAAAGTTACATGATTTCAATTTATCTGAATTTGTTAACATTTAAAAAATATTTTAAATAAATAGAATTACATCACATTCTTGTTTCCCTTTTGTACCCCAACACCTCCCAGAGAACCCCCTTCAATACCTACAATATATTTTTTGTCATATTCCTTAAAATTTATAAATTATTATAACAATAAAAATGAATATTATAGAAGTTGTTTGATATAAAACAACAATTGATTTAACAGTCTTATGTAGATGCTTGTCTACAGCAATACTGAAAATACATATGTTTTTCTCAATATAAATTTTAAATAATCTAAACATATTAAGTGTGTATTTCAAAATAATACATCACTACTAATATTTTCTTAAATGAACATAAATATAAAGTCTTTTTGTTTGTTTGTTTTGTATTTAGTAGAGTTTAAAATCTTGGCTCTTTCTGTGGTACAGGCCCAAATAAGAACAATTTTTAGACATTGGATTTCATTGTAATAAGGCTGTACTTCAATGACTTTCACATCACCAAAGGATTTTACCTCCATTTTAGCTAAGCTGAGAGTTGACAGTTCTGCTGCACTGAGGAATGAATTGTAGGCATGATTTTTGGATTCAGACTTCCTGCTATGGTCAAAACTATTTGACTTAAGTGAGTGAATTTATTCTCAGCCCACAGAGAACAGGTTACATTCATTTAAGAAATGGTGTAGGTATTAAGATGGTCTATCCCTAAAGTTATTCACCAACTGTTTCAATGAACAATGGTTCTGCTTGGAGGGTGGCACAGATACTAGGTACGGGTAAGAATCTGGTTCATTAGCTGTGATAATTTGGAAAAGCATTCATCTCAGAGAAAGAGTAACTTATAAAGTCCTCTTCTTCAAACTTGATACAAGTGTTACAAATGTCAAGCAAAGCATTCAGTCTCACTCTTTGTTGTTCTCTTTTCTACAAGCCACCTCCCACCTCTATGTCTCCCTTGGGTATATAAATACTTTTGAAATATATAAGCTGTTCTGAAAACCATACTATGGTATAAAAACATGAAATAAACAATACTACTAATAGAGAGGCTGAGATAGGAGAAGCAATATTTCAAGACCCTTATGTTGTACACAGCAAGACACTGTCATAAACAAGCTGAAAGTGTATATAGATTGTACAATATTGGACCTATTCCTCCAATTACCAAATTAGAGAGACAATTGGATGACAATCAACAAATTTCTAATTCCTCATATTTTTGGATTTCAATCAATTAGGATATGTTGGTAATATTAATTTTCATATTAAGATATTAAGAAAAGGTAATTGTCACTTCCTGTTGTTTTTGTTGTAAGAGGTGGAATTAGATTTGTGTGGATTTGTTGAAATATTACTTTCTTGTTTCTTCTAGGTGTAGTTTTGCTCTGTTTGATGTTTTCCATCTATAATCTTTTGTAGGGCTGGATTTGTGAAAAGATATTGTGTAAATTTTGTCTTGTCATGGAATATCTTGTATTTTCCATCTATGGTAATTGAGAGTTTTGCTGGGTATAGTAGCCTGGGCTGGCATTTGTGTTTTTGTAGGGTCTATATGACATCTGCCCAGGATCTTCTAACTTTCATAGTCTCTGGTGAGAAGTCTGGTGTAATTCTGATAGGCCTGCCTTTATATGCTACTTGCCTTTTTTCCCTTACTGCTTATAAAATTCTTTCTTTGTTTAGTGCATTTGGTGTTTTGATTATTATGTGATGGGAGGAATTTCTTTTCTGGTCCAATCTAATTGGAGAGGCTTCTTGTATGTTCATGGGCATCACTTTCTTTAGGTTAGGGAAGTTTTCTTCTATAATTTTGTTGAAGATATTTACTGGCACATTACATTGGGAGTCTTCACTCTCTTCTATACCTATTATCCTTAGGTTTGGTCTTCTCATTGTGTCCTGAGTTTCCTGGATGTTTTAGGTTAGGAGTTTTTGCTTTTTGCATTTTCTTTGACTGTTGTGTCAATGTTTTCTATGGTGTCTTCTGTCCCTGAGATTCTCTCTTCTATCTCTTGCATTCTGTTGGTGATGCTTGCATCTATGACTCCTGATTTCTTTTCTAGGTTTTGTATCTCCAGGGTTGTCTCTCTTTCTGATTTCTTTATTGTTTCTATTTCCATTTTCATATTCAGGATGGTTTTGCTCATTTCCTTCACCTGTTTGATTGTGTTTTCCTGTAGTTCTTTAAGGGATTTTTGTGTTTCCTCTTTAAGAGCTTCTAGATGTTTTCCTGTGTTCTCCTGTATTTCTTCGAGGATGCTATTTATGTCTTTCTTAAAATCCTGTATTATCATCATGAGAAGTGATTTTAGATCTGAATCTTGCTTTTCTGGTGTGATGATGTGTCCAGGACTTTCTATGGTGGGAGAATTGGGTTCTGATGATGCCAAGTAACCTTGGTTTGTGTTGTTTATTTTCTTACGCTTGCACCCACCATCTGGGTATTTCTAATGCTACCTGTCCTTGCTAAATCTAACTGGAGCCTGTCCTTCCTGTGATCCTGGTTTTGTCAGAATTCCTCAGAGTCAAGTTGTCTCTGTGATCCTGTGATTCTGGGATCCTGTGACCCTGGGCTTGTTAGAGCACCTTGGAGTGCAGCACCTTCGTCTGTGTGTTGTGCAACTGGCTGCAGAGCCTGGGCCCAAGGTCTGCTCAGGACACCAGCCCAGAGAGGCCAGAAGGAATCTGAGCCACTCTGCTGGCAGAGTTCCTGTATGCCTGGTCCCCTTAGTTCCAGTTACTCCTGGTGTTGGGACAGATGTTGCGTCCTCCTCACCTCTGATCCTGAGAGTATCAGAGCACCTGGGAGTGGCGCTTCCTCTGGGTGTTGTGGGACTGGCTGCAGAGTTTGCACTCAAGGTCTGCTCAGGACACCAGCCCAGAGAGACCGGTGGTTGACAAGAATTTTATTGAGTATTTTTGCATTGATATTCATAACAGAATTTAGTCTGAAGTTCTCTTTCTTTGTTGGATCTTCATGTGGTTTTGCTATCAGCATAATTGTGGCTTGATAGAATGAAATGGGTAGTGATCCTTCTGTTTTTGTTTTGTGGAATAGTTTGAAGAGTATTGGTATTAGGTCTTCTTTGAAGGTCTGATAGAATTCTGCACTAAAACCCTCTGGTTCTGGGCTTCTTTTTTTTTTTTTTTTTTTTTTTTTTTTTTTTTTTTGTATTGTTTTTGTTGGGAGACTTTTAATGACTGATTCTATTTCTTTAGGGCTTATGGGACTGTTTATCTGATGGGACAGGTTTATCTGATCCTGGTTGAACTTTGGTATTTGGTATCTGTATAGAAAATTGTCCATTTCATCCAGATTTTTCAGTTGTGTTGAGTACCGGCTTTTGTAGTAGGATCTGATGATTTTTTAAAATTTCCTCAGTTTCTGTTGTTATATCTCCCTTTTCATTTTTGACTTTGGTAATTAGGATACTGTCTTTGTGCCCTCTAGTTAGTCTGGATAAGGGCTTATCTATCTTTTTGATTTTCTCAAGGAACCAGCTCCTGGTTTGGTTGATTCTTTGTATAGTTCTTTTTGTTTCTACTTGGTTGGTTTCAGCCTTGAGTTTGATTATTTCCTGCCGTCTACTCCTCTTGGGTGTATTTGCTTCTTTTCTTCTAGAGCTTTCAGGTGTGCTATTAAACTACTAGTGTATGCTCTCTCCAGTTTCTTTTTGAAGGCACTCAGAGCTATGAGTTTTCCATCAGATCTGAGTTCAAGGCCAGCCTGGTCTAGAGAGTGAGTTCCAAGTAGTCTTTGTTTCTGTTGTTTATGTTCTTGCCCCTGCCTTTTGCCATCTGGTTATCTCTAGTATTAGCTGGTCTTGCTGCTCTTACTTTTGCTTGTCCCTCCTGCAAGCCTGTGTGTCAATATTCCTTGGAGACCAGTTCTCTTGGGAAGGAATTTAAGTATGAAGAGCTGTGGTACAGGGTCAGCTTTGGGGTACAGACAGAGACCAGAAAGATCCTGTCCCCAGCTGATCCTTGGTTCCTGTGTCCTGATGACTCTGTGAGGGGGTCCCTTTTGGGCCAAGAATTTGAAGAGAAGTGGTGGTCTTTCCTCTTCTTGCAGGTATGTAGGCACTCCTGGGAGACCAGCTCTCTCCTAGTGGTACTTGTGTATGTAGTTCTGTGGCACAGGATCAGCTCTGGGCACAGACAGAGACCAGAAGGCTCCTGTCTTATGCTACCCCTCAGTTCCTGTGTCCTGAGGCTTCCGGGCAGGTTCCTCTGAGCAGCTGTGGTGGTCTTACCTGTATACACAGGCTTGTGTGCAGTCCTGGGAGGCTTGCTCCCTCCTGGTGCTACTTGGGTATGGGGCCCTGTGGCAGAAGATCTGCTACAGGCCTCCCATGTGGTTTTAAATAGCCATAAGTAGCTAGGATTTTCACAAGGTTACAATTGAGGTAAAGCTTTTATCATTATCAACTGACTTAGAAATTATTGTATTGACATCTTGTAAATTGTGATCTTATTGTTATATAAATCTTGTTGGATAATTAAGCTTTAAGAGTCATGTTTCTACCAGGTAACTAGGTGTTGAGATGGCTGATTGTGGGGTGTGGGGGGCACGTGTGGAAGCAAGAGGAACTTCAAGGGTGGGCAGATGGGTGAGAGATGGCCTGGCAGGAGCCCTGTGGCCATGCAGGGCCAGAGAATTGTTGGATCTTGAGACCACACAAGTGAGATCATCTGGCACAGGGGCTAGCCCCAGAGAGTTCGTGGTGGCTACAGGAGCATGGGAACATGGCCTGGCCCCAATGAGACTTGGTGAGTTCTTTTTTTAATATTTCCTGCAATAGTGGATATAACATATTAATCTTATTTTAAGAGCTCTCAAACACATTCCTTCTGGGGGAATTTGCAACTATTCCTGTCTTCTTGAGATGACTTTTATCATATTTTCTTGTGATTTGCTCTTATTCAGTATATGATCAAATGGCATATATCCATTCACTCACTTCCACTTTTTCTACATTAATAGTTCCCCATAGTGCCCTATAGTCCTTTGTCTAGCAGAGGGTACCATGCACAGACAGGAACCAGAATATTAGAGCTATATCTGATGTTCATCCCTCATTCCTGTGACCAGCTTTCATAATATTTGAATATGCCATGCAGCATCCATACATGATTCCAGAGAGAAACAATCCATAGTTGTACCTAGCTGTGATGCCTATAAATCACAACAGGACCAGCATAGCAAGAACTCCTCAAAAGGCAACAGTGGTACTCATACCTTAGAGGAGCTCTCTAATTGGACTTAAGACATACCTAATAAGAAGAAAATGATTCCTCATCCTAGAAACATACTGTATCTAGTGATCTCACATATTTTGAGAAGAAATTAGTACTGCTACTTTACTAGATTAACCTAACTCCTTACTACAATTTAAATAATTATACTCATACCCACAGGTAAGTGTAGCTCTCAAATATGCTTCTCTCTACAGCAGACAGTAAGCAAAAGTAAATAAAATTTTTTATTTCCAAAATAAAAATGTAAGCTATCTCAGACTCATATATTTGCCCCCTAATGTCATGTGCTTTCCAAATTTCTCTTCTTATTGGGAAAAATTTCATTGTGATCATATTTTAATTACACATAAGCCGCTACTTTAAAAACTTGTTAGAAGACCCTACTGAAAAATGATAAACCCTTCTCCGTTTTATTTGCCACAAATGTTTGTTATTTCTCTGAATGATGCCTATGCTGTTTTGAGAGAAAATCTATTAATATCCCTAAATTTGCATTTTATAGCAATTTTCTCAATCTTAACAGCACAGTACATGTTCTGACAGATCTCAGGTAATCCTTAGGAAACTGTTATGGGAGGTAGTTAAAAATGAATGGGGCATGTGGCTTTACCTTAAAACAAAATATTTGGGACCTGACAAACTGCTACTATCTGCCCCAGATATAGTGTTCTCTAAAGACCCTCACTGGCTTATGATTTGGAATAGAAATCAATGTCCAGGAATAGTCAGTTATAAATTGCTTTTTTTTTTTTTTTTTTTTTTTTGGTTTTTCAAGACAGGGTTTCTCTGTGTAGCCCTGGCTATCCTGGAACTCACTCTCTAGACTAAGCTGGCCTCGAACTCAGAAATCCAGCTGCCTCTGCCTCCCAAGTGCTGGGATTAAAGGTGTGTGCCACCACCGCCCAGCATAAATTATTCTTTGTATGCGTTTTTACCATGCTTTCCTAGATCCTTCTAGTGAACATATTTTAAATACATTTGAACTGGACATCACATAAATGGAAATTATGTCATTTTACTTTGTAATACTTTACTTGGTTTAGTTTATTGTTTCTAAAATTTTGTTGTTGAGACGCTATCTGTCATATGAAGTACTAAGTCTTGCTCAATGCAGTGTTACTTGAAAACTATGCTTTACTATTTATTTACCAACATTCTTTCAATATGTAAAGGTTAGAAAACTTACATGGATCACGGTATAGACTATTTTATTCTAAATAGAATTTGCTCTTGTTTGGAAAATGGCATGAGAATATGAGCAACATTTTTTTTTCCCAGAAATGGAAAGCGTTTGTTTGTTTCTGAAAATTCTGGCATCCAAACATAAAGTCAGTTTTCTATTTCACAGCAAAATAAGATAGAAAGTCAGTATTCTATTTCATAGCAGCATAAGCCAGGAAGGCTTCCTAACACCCACAGATCAGCACGTCTCAAACCTCATCAGAAACATTTCTTTTTGTATTAGATGGTGATGGCAATCAGCATGGAGACACACACTAGTCAAGGTACTAGTGTGGGGAAGCAAGTATGGAATTCCAGTCCTAATGCTACATCTCTACTCCCAAGGCTCAGGGATCATGGCAGAAGATTGGTTGGAAATCTTATATAAAGCAGATGTAGTAGGAAACAGTGGGGAATAGAATAGCTAGTCATAACAGCTGAGACAACCTGCACAAACCCCTTGCATGCTCAAGCCAGTCAAAACCTCAGCATAAAGAAGGAAAACAGACATGAAGTGCCATCCTAGCTGAAGAGCTATTAGCAACTGGTAGCTGCTGGTAGAGAAAGAGTCAGGTTTCCCTAGTAGTAGGGTCCCTAGTTCTAATTGATACCCACATATCCAGAAGTGTTTGTGTTGGCCTATCTGCTTGGATGGAAAGATGTCCTGAGACTCAGAAACCTAGGAACCACACAGATCTGAGGGGAGAAGGTATCCCAATAGAAAGGTATCCTGAGATGCTGCGGCCCAGGAACTGCACAGCTATGAGATGGGAAGGCATTCCAAGGAAAGGGCTTCTTGAGACACAGTGTCCAGGAAATGCATAGCTCTGAGGTACAACAGTGTTGCCAGGGAAGGGCATCCTGAGACACCAGAGCCCAGGAGGCCAATGGCTCTGAAAGGAAGCCTTCTCAGCAGAGGTGTCGCAGCTCCCAGGGAAGGGTATCTCCAGCTGAGATGAGGAACTCAGAAGCCTCAGCCTCTGCTACTTCCCTTCTTCTCTTCTTTGCTTTATGGTTTCTTGGCTTCTTCTGATGAGTCACATCAGGTAGCAAATCTCTACAGGAGATTGATTAGGAAAGTTCAGGGTGAGGCGGGACAAATTCAGGGATGGCTGTCTCTGCTCCCAGTAGATGACAGAAGGGAACGGAGCAGATAAAGCCTTTATACAGGGTTTATGGGGACAGAGGGAGTTTGAAGCTTTTAGGGGAGAGGTTTTCAGGGTGAGAATTGGTGAAATTTCAAGTCCTGAGCATGGGGGAGCTCAGGGATTGGTGGATTTTCCTGTTTGGGGATTGGTGGGTTTTCATGCTCAGGAATTGGTGGGATCTTGCTCAAATTTTTTTCACCTAAGGTTAGCATAATCTTGGAAGAGTCCTACTCAGAGGGTGGAGATGATCTTTGTGATAATTACAGGAGCTGGAAACTCCATTATAACAGTTAGAGGGAGAGGAGCGGCCTGGCTTTTGGAGCTTTTCAGGCCAGGGTCTGGTCACTTGCCTGCCTTGAGGGTTTACAGAGTTTACAAAGTATACAAAACCCATAAAATATACAAGGTTTACAAAATATATAGGGTTTATAAAGGGAGTTCATAGCAGGATAGTCTTTCCCTGTCACGTGAGTCAGCATGAATGTAGGCTGTTCAAATTGTTTAAAACCAAAACAAACAAGCAAAATAACACAAAGTTGTGTTTTTCTTTTAGGGGAGAGTAGCTAGACATGAGAGGAGTTAGGGGAGAGGTTAATATGACTTAAACACATTGCATAAAATTCTCAAAGAACTAATAAAGCTATACAGAAGTAGTTACCAATGTGAAGCCAAGACATCTCTAATGATGCAGGGATTGTTTTCTATAGAAACATGTTGTATGGGGAGGTAATGAATAAAAACCTCTTACATATTCTATTTTTGCATGTGGCTGGATCCTCCTCTGCTTCACTACCATGTCTTAACACAGCCATAGTATCCTTGTTAGAAGGTTACTATCATACCCTCTGGACTTTATAGCTAACATAATCATAAAACAATAAACTTTCAATTTATACAGTCTCCAGTCATCACTAAACTGACTAAGGTAATAACTTCCAGAGTAGCACTTGTATGATGTCATACTCCTGGTAGTTTAACTTCAGAATTATCCCCCTCCTTCCAGGACTTTTCCTGATTTATATAAACATAAACTTATACTTCCAAAAAACCAATTTGAAGAACTGAGCACTACAAGGACTGTCAAGGCCAGTTGCGGTGGTTTACTGGAGAGCTTCGTTACACAGATGGTGGGTATGAAGTTTTTAATTCTCGGCTCACTGAAGCATAAGAGAATCTGGATCTTATTATGTCACTGTCAAAAGTACATTTGTCACAATAGCATGATTGACATAACCCAGGATACGACAACCTGTCTGATGTTATGAACTGCTGCAGTTCAGCTTAGATTGAACATGAATCTTTGTTATATTCAGTAATAACATGTTGATTGGAAAAGTGTGCGATCAATCATATAACCAAAATGGGGGCAATTAAGCGGACACCAAACTCGTAGAGTTTGATTTAATTAGTTGCTCAGTTAGTTTACTGAAACCTATAAATAAGGTAGGCAGAAAAAGCTAATTTCAACAATCTATGGAAATTACCTTCATGAATTATTCTGATGACTGTAATCCCTAGATCAATTTCTTGAGAAATCTTAAAGACTAGAATATAAATATCAAAACATTCAAAACAAAACATTCAAAATCCAGAGTGTTGGTGTTATTGAAAAGAACAATGATAAGTGGTAAGTTTTTTCTTTTGCAATTAATCTTTTGAAGACTTTTATATACTGCACTTGAAACAGCTCCCTACATTTTTGTCTTTTTTACAGATTCCTGTAGATTGCAGCATTTGTAAAGAATGGATATTTATTTGGCTTCAGATGATGGGTGAGAGTGCAGGAGCATGCTTTTGGTATCTAGTATGATTCCTTACATTGCATCATCCTGTGATGTGAGGCAAGTAATCAAAGATGATAAATGAGGGAGAAAATGATGTTTAGAAATATTTTATGGGTTTATATAAGTCAGGAAAGGTTCAGATCCACTTTTATGATAACTAAGCTTACTGTTAAGAAAATAACATTAGTGTATCTGTGATGGCTAGGCGGGGTCGTCATCTTGACTGGATCTGGAATCTCCTGAAACTTGAGTGACTGGACACTCCTGTGAGGCACTTTCTTAATCATATTACTTGAAGTGGGGAGCCTCAACCTTAGCACAGGTGGTACTTCTGTTGGCAGCCCAGAGAAAAGGTCATGTAAGAGGGAAACTGATTTTTGTTTTGTTTTGTTTTCATCCTTTATTGTTGAGGTATTCCTCACCAAGTATTGAAACTAGCTTCTTGGGGCTTCTGTTGTTGACTGAGAATCAGCAGCTCTCTGGGAACCCTCAAAGCTTTTTACACTGTTTTGGGACAAGTGAGATATTCAGCCTTGTGTACTGACTGAGCAACCACCAGAGCCACGGCCTCTCCAGTGTGCGAGACAGCCATTGTCGGACACCCTAGACCTTAAGGGAGATGGGAGTAAAAACAGTCATGGAAAGTGGAAAGGGGAACAGGGAAATAAGGGGGATCAGCTGGGATGAAGATTCTGTGTTTAAATTCACTACAAGAAAAAAGTGAACTGGGCAGTGGTGGCACACGCCTTTAATCCCAGCACTTGGGAGACAGAGGCAGGTAGATTTCTGAGTTTGAGGCCAGCCTGGTCTACAGAGTGAGTTCCAGGACAGCCAAGGCTATACAGAGAAACCCTGTCTTGAAAAATGAAAAAGAAAAAAAAAAAAGAGGCTAAAAGTTTGGACAAGTGGAAGAAAATTCATGCAGTGTAAGCCTAATGACTGCACTTGAACCCATACAAAGGGGAGGGAGAGAAGAGACCCCCTCAAGGTATTACCATAAGGTAACTACCTTATGACCTCACAGAACCATCATCAGAGGCACGCATCCCTTCCAACACACATAATAAAAGTGCATATGTACACACAAACACAAGCACACACACTGATGCACACGCACAGGCACACACTCAGCCACCTGAAGAGTCTAGTTAGGCTTTATATATTAGTGATATCTTCCTGCATCCTTCAGTATCAAGAAATAAGCAGAATCTTGATATAGTTAACTGGATTTCCAGTGCCTCAAATGTAAAAGACATTCTGATCAATTGTCTAAACAAAGCGTTCAAGCGGCATCTAACCTTAGAGTGTTGCAAAATAACAAAACAAAAAGCAAAAAAGCAGAAAAAATGTGTTTCTTAGAGTGTACCATGAAGTTCAGTTGTGGGTGAACACCGATCACATTAGTGTTTTGTTTTAGGTGGTGTTTCTTGTCATCACATCTTGTCACTGTGATAACAACAAACTTGATCACAGACTATAAAGTGATCAAGATAACACAAGGATTAGGAAATACTGTCCTAACAATATTAAGTAAAATTTGTTAAAACAATCAGAGGCTCAGAAGTGCCTGAGTATTTCTATTCATATTTTTAATGTATCTAATATTTTCACATTTATTTGAACAAGAATATGCCATTTTTGGGGGGTACTCATGGGATACATGTGAGCATTTTACCAAGAATATGATGGTGTTTATATAGAAAACATTAAAACATTTTTTGGCTTTCTAAACATTCTCTCACTGCCTGTTAATATATATTCTCAGTGAGAAGATCTACCTAATTAAAAATAAAAACTTTAAGTAAAAATAGAATTTACTATATCAAACTTGTCATGGTTAGTTTCAAATATTAGTTTGCCGTAAGCTAGAATCATCTGAGAAGTCTTAGTTGAAGGATTCCTTAAGCCAGGTTGACACATGGGAATGATTACAGGGTATTGTCTTGATTGTTCATTGAAGCAGGGAGGCTCCATCCACTGTGGGTGGTGCTTTTCCAGGCTCAGGACTTGAAGTATATAGGGTAGAAGGAAGGTGGGTGCAAGCAGACATCTGGGTGCATGCATTCTCTTTCTGCTTTTGACTATGGCTATGACAAGATTCTTGAGTTCCTGCCTTGACTTCCCCTCACTGATGGACTTGGAATAAATACAAGTCCTTGGAAGCAAAATACTTTCTCCTATGAGTTGCTTTGGCCAGAGTGTCTAATCACAGCAACAGAGATATGACTAAAATGTACTTCACAGTAAACTGCATATTCATTCTATGTTAGTGTCAAATAATTGTATTCCTAGTATACTTCCACATGAGATCTTCATGGATTGTAGATGTATTTTCTCCAAAGTCCAAACAAACTCCCTGACAGGTATTCATGACAAGGTAGAATAGAAAGGCATGGCTATTTCATAGTTCATCTTGAGGCCTCAAACTGATGTTCAAGTGTCTGGTATGCTTATTTATGTGTTTGTTATGAGATCAAGGTCACAGGAAGTTAGTGTGGATAATAGTTTTTTGAATGAGCAACTTGCATGTAAGAGAATTGACCACAGTGTTAACAGAAACAAAAAGTCCTTACTTTTTCACCAGAGTTCCATTATTGTTGCTTTAGTATGTTTGCTTCATGGATCACAAAGCTTATACTTGACCCATTCACCACATTCTCTTCTCCCATTTGAATCCTCTATTCGTCCCTCAACCATAAATGAATGTGAAACAAAACCCAAGCAACATTGACATGATTTGGATCTAATTACCTGCTTTCTTTCCTTATATGTTTCTCTTCCTTTTTTTTTTTCTAGCTCAAAGAAAACATAACTTCAGAATATAAAGAGAGAGACAGATGCCAAAATTCTTCTTTAAACTATTGGATAACATTGAATTTTTTTGAATATTGTGTTCAATTACAGATGAATAATCAGTCACTTCCACATATATGCTGGGCTTTCTCTTGGGCATTTATTTAGAAAAGCCATGACTGTATCATAGGATACTTTTGTTTTGCTCTGAGTCTTTTCCATGTTTTTGGTTGTCAAAACTTAAACTGAAGTAAGGAAAGCAAAAGGATAGGAAGATGTTTTCTACTCCAGTGGCATCTCAGCATGATCTAACTTTGGCTTGAAAATGCCCAATGATAAATAATGAATGCAGACAGGTTACTTATAAACAGCCCTGTTTCAAGATCATTTTGCCACAACACCCTCCATTTCCTGGACTCTCTGGGAAGTAAATAATTTTAATTATAAAACAAATGTCATCTTGACATAGTTATAACCCCATATTTGTCAGATATGTGGTATTTCAAGGAGATTTCAAAGTCACATTTACCTGGAAATATTTTTAAAAGTTTATTATAAAGGACAACTTTCAAAAAAAATCCCCACATTCATAACTTTATTGTACTTTTCCCTAGTAACATTTAACTCTCTGGATTATTCAGCATTCTCTGTTTTACAATATTCACCATGCTTTTCCATTCTCTCTACTGGCCTGATAATTTGCACAACTACCAAGATACCAATAATTTTGTTTCCAGAATTGAAAGTCAAATTGTGTTGTATCTTCTTGCAGAAGGGATCAGGCCTAGTTCTTATGTGATTGCCTGTTCAGCAGTCTGCTCTGCTTGTAAATATTGCCTCTGGGATATATATGCTTTTTGACATTTTAATGGATTTTCCATATTCCTTCTGAGTAGCATCTTGGCTTGAAGATAGTCTTTCAGACTATTAATACATTCTGGCATCATTCTGCCATAATTGATCACATTTACTGTGATGGTTCCTTTGCCCCAATTTGAAGATAAAAATATAGCCATGGTAGAATCACATCTCAATCCTTGCAATGAACTATCTTCTGTATTAGTAAATGAATTACCCATGGGCAGAAAGGGGTTTATCTGTCTTTCAATTGAGGCAAAGTTTGAACAAGTCTCTGCAAACACAAAGTAAAGCAAAATTACATTGTGTCTTTTATTCCATTGCCCTTAATTTTGTATGGTGGCCATCTTCCTGTTTAGGAACAAATTTCTTCATTCTTTTGAGTTGGTGGTAAATAGGGGTGTGGTCTTCCATACTGTCAGCTCTTTAGCTTAGTGGAGCAGTCAGTATGATGTTGAACCAGCATTGTGGCATATTGGATATTTGGTGCTACCCTTTTACACTCAAATGTGTCTTATAGGAAAGGATTTATGGAAGTAAACTGTTATTGCTCAATGGTGAATGAAAAATCACATAGCATGGAAATCCTGTATCTATTTTTTTCATTGTCTAAATAATGTCAGAATCTAAGACCTGCTTCACAAAACATCATTTCCTTTCAGATACTGAAGGAAGGGAAATAAATAGGACACTCCTGTCGCTGATCTTTATGTGATTCTTGGTGCAGAGCTCTTCAGTGACTTTATTAAAAATAGATCAAGTGGAGATGAAAAGGATTTGAAGTTTCCATCAACAGTCTGTTGAGACAAAATGATTCATTTGTAAACAGGGTAACCAGAAATTACAATGCTTTAGTTAAGAAAAAGCATTTTATGTATGGAAATAATGTTTATTTTCGTGTGAATAAAAGCTCAGCATAATCCACAGTGAATCTGATGTGCTTTTTACTGGTGTTTTATTTATAAGTTTTCCACAGTTTTAGTATTTTTCTCAAAAAAGCCACTTTTCAATTTTCAGCTTAGTCTACGTAGGAACCAGGATCTAGAAAGAAGACAGCTACAAGAGAGAACACAGTACTTGTGTATCCAGGCATTTCAGTCACGTGTGCATGAAGTACAAAATAGAGTTCCCTACATCAGAATGGCAGTGGTTTCTTCGATGTATATTCACTTACCTCCCTATGTAGAGCTCAATCAAAGTTCTACTCCATGAATGATGGGATATATTACCACTGCAGCATCCACTGCAATGTTTTCAGTTTCCACATAAGATAGGGGAAGTCAACAGTGTACTTACAAATCAACATAATAATGCTATCTGCAATTATTGGTCACTTACTATGTACAAGAAAAAATATTTATAAGCTTTCATGGACTCTTCTTCTTGAGTGTTAAAAATTTAAGGGCCAATTAAGAACCCACTTATATCATTTTAAAAGTAGATTTGGCCAGTTTATATAAAAAAACCCTATTATTGGATATCACTCCTTAATATTTCTTGCATGCTTGTGTCTCATACTCAAGTATTTTTGCATGTTCAAACACACAAAGAGGAGTGTCTGACTGGTGGATGAATGGAGCCAACTGTACATTTCTGCATTGACTGTGCTCACATGCTCCACATGACACCCACAGGTAAATGGGAGTTCATCAGATGTCTGCTAACAGAAAGACAGATTGGTGATGACATTGAAATCAATAGGACTAAGGGAGTATGTAACTCAAGGAAAAATAGACCAGGCTCAGGGATGCTTAGCATCCGGTAGTTTATGCCTTAAGAAGCCCACAGTGTTTATTCAAGGTGACTCACAATGTTAGGGCTCAAAGGAGATGTAGTTTGGTTGCTGGAGTTGTGACTTTGTGGCTGTCATGTCATGGAAAGTATGGAATAACTAGAGGAAAAAAAAAGTTGTTTGCTCTAGCTGTCTTATATGGGTTATAAATTGGACCAAACTGTTTAACGGTCATACTGTTTGGGCACCAGTGTCCTAGTGTCTCTCACTAGTGCTGCTATAAAATAGATATCATCAGCAAAGAAAATATAATAGTTCATACATTCAATTGAAAAATTAGAGCCGGCAGTGGTGGCATATGCCTTTAATCCCAGCACTTGGGAAGCAGAGGCAGGCAGATTTCTGAGTTCAAGACGAGTCTGTTCTACAGAGTGAGTTCCAGGACAGCCAGGGCTACACAGAGAAACCCTGTCTCAAAAAAAACCAATATATATAAACATTTTATTATATAAATAAAATATATAATATACAAAAAGAAAAATTAGAGAATTAGGGTAAAAAAGGGACAAAAACCTACTTTGCTGTAAAGGCGTGTTCAACAACCTTAGGCATCTAGTGTCCCCATTTTCATGAGCTACAACTATCTCATCTCATACAGGATTGCTAATCTCATACAAGATTCAAATTCCAGAGAGACATTTACCAAGGCTTATCATCATATTTGGACTGGGAACAACTGCATCTCCATTTGTTATTCTGAAAGACGGCACAAGGAAGAGGGAAACTCATGAAAATTAGGGTGTTGTCTCCAAAAAAAAAAAAAAAAGTTAACAGTTGTGTTGCATTCTCAGCCAAAGCTAAGGTTAGAATTCAGATCCAACAGGGATCCAGAATGGCAGTCACAAGCTAAGGCAGGAAGTCTACCATGGAACTAGTGCATACAAATCATTTCTCTGATGTGATGGTACCCGGAATCTATTCTTCGGTACCCTGACTGGTAGAAAAGCAGTTGTGCATCCCTGTCTTCAGAGTTCATTTCCTCTAAAATTCTAAAGGATGGCTTACCTGTGGCACCAAGCTCAATGAAAATCAAGTAAATTGCAAATTATGAAAACTGCAGACATATTGCTAATTAAAAGTTAATTTGCTAATTATTACATTCATCATAGTCACCATTAAATAGACTTTAATTCTAGTATGAACTGCATCTCAGTATTGCTAAGCTATGAGTCCATTTTAACCGGTGGCTCACGACATGGAGTAGAACAAACTTTGCATAACTAACTTATAACAGTCTCCGGCTTTGTGGCTATGGACAAGCCATTTATCTTCCCTGTCCCCAGCTATAGAGTGTGACCAACTGACCTCATAATATTGGCTGGGACTGCAGGAAGTCTGAGGAAGTACACAGGCACATATTTGGAACAGCTCCCTGGTCCACAGCAAAGCATTATGGGAGCACTTTGCTTCTCTTAGTGTCCTTTTGACTTTGGAGTTCGCAAAGCAATTTGTGCATGGCACTTCACATGCTACCCTATGGTGAGGTTATTTTAAAAATATTAATGATCAAGTTTTATTCATATGATAGAGACAGGGTGGTATCCTCGATGTTAAGTCCAAGTACTATACTTTTCCACTGACTGTCTTTCATCAAGCCAGGCAACACAGAAGTTCCAATGCTGCCCGATATTTAATAATAATGATAAGTAGTTAAATTCACAATTTTGCCTTATCATTTAGGCGTCATTCCACAGAAACATATCCTCTTAAAGGCAACAGATATCTTCTGTTATATTTTAAAACTGGAAGGCAGGTGCTATTATGAGAACATCGTCAATCACTCATCCTAGGTTGTAAGATGACTTAGTGATGGCCCTGCCTTCTCTAGACTTCCTTAGTCTTTTATCTGTACCTTCTACAATGTCCTCTCATTTGAATGCTGCTGCTGTTTCAATATGGCAAAATGGAAAATATGTGTAAGGCCCTTTGACAAGCAGAGGGCAAGGAAAGGCCTTACATGCCTTTTCCAGATGCCGGGAGAAGATGAGAACAAGAGCTACCTAAATAAAGCTCCTTTGGGGAACACATCACTAACACACTGATGCATTTTAAATGAACTCTCCCCACTTTTTCCCTCTGTGACACAGCTACAAAGACATCTTCTTACTTCATAAAATGATTTAGAAAGACGAAACATGCGACCAGAGGAGACAGCTCAGTTGGTGAAGTGCTTAATTCACAAGCATGAGTTCAACCCCATGTAACAAGCCATGATGGCTCGTGCTAATGATCCAAACACTGGAAAGGCCTAGGGAAAAGCTCCCCCGAGCTGGCTAACCAGCCCCACACACATTATCCGAAAGCTCTGGGTGCCAGTGAGAGGCCCTCTCTCAAAGCAAAGAAACAGAACAAGACTGAAAACAGCCAAGGATCGATCCTGAGGAATGGCACTCACTGACCTGTCCATACACATGCTTGCATATCCACATATCCACACATCTGCACAGACTGCCACACATCACACTTGAAAAACAGAATCATACTACGAATTCTAGTCATGAAATAGAGATATTTTTCTTCTGACTGAAAAGAAAATAGTTTGATTTTGGAGCCAGCCAGCCCAAGCTATGCTCAAATGTTTTATTTATTTCCATGCCTAAGACTTGGGAATTAACTCTAATCCATGTATGGATGTCTGATCTTGATCTTTGCATGCTTAAAGACAGCGTGATTTATCCTCAGGAAATGTTAGTCATATTGTCTATTTTTATCTATGCCACTTAAATAAATACCATCAATTGGAAATCTCCACTAGGCTTCATTTTTTCTTAAAAAGAAAAAAAAAAAGAATATTTAAGTCACACAGCTGTACTTAGAAGAGTGTAAGTTTCCCAGCCCTGTCTCTCTTGAACTGCTTTAGTTTATCCAGTGGCAAGATAAAACACCCAGTCAGCTGTGGAAAATTCTTCTAGGTCATGGACGATGGTAGGAGGGGTCCAGTCAGTGTTCAGTCCTCCCAGTCATCCCAGGACTGCTCAAGGTCCTCCCTGAATGGTGGGGCCAAAAGGCAGCACTTCCTCCACATGAAATGTAAAGGTTGGAGAGTTTTTAATTTTTTTCCCCAATATAAAGTTTATTAGCCAGCAACTGACTACACTGGGCATTTAGAATGCCAGTATAGACCTGTGCATAAGTTTCTCAGAGTGATCTTTTAAGCAAAAAAAAAAAAAAAAAAAAAAAAAAAAAAAAGAAATGATACTCTGGGTTGATATTAACTAAGTTATGTATCTTTGAAATATAACCAAATCACCTCCTTTTGCTCGCAGCAGTCTCTCAGTAACCTTCACACCAACCCTCTAGAATGTTTCCCCCTGGGTTGATAGCCTCTTTTTCTTTGTTATTGTTACATACGGATATAGATGTATTCATATGTATTCACAAATATTTAAGTATAACTGGATGAGTCTAGTTTGTTTGTTTCGAAGGTTCCAGGGCTGACTTCTCTGCACTGGGTGTCAAATAAGGGGGCTCACCCCTGGGGCAGCCTAACTCTCCCTTCCCCAGTAGTCTTTAGTTCTTTATCTAGGAGTGTGACCCTGTGAAATTTTCTCTCTTCCATGTTACTATATCCACCGATAGGGCCATTTTCTAGTCCTGTTTATGCAACCATTTCTAGGAGAGAAGAGATTTTGTTTTTTTTTTTGTTTTTTTGTTTTTTTTTTTAAAAAAACCTCCAAATAATCCTAGAGGATGGTATAATTTTATATACATTGTAGAAAGAATTAGCAAGGATAATTTTTCTAGTACTAATGGCATCTGAAAATGATAATTACCTTATAAAACAGAATCAGACATAATTAACAAAGGAAAGAGAATTACATTATATTTTCTTTAAACTGCACAATAGGAAAGGGCAGAATGTGTGCTCATCAAGCCTGTCCGTTACAGTTCTAATAACCGAAACGTAGTAAAGGAAATTGTGTAATGAAAAAATCCAACCAGTACTTTTAATAAGTATAAAGTATATTTATTGTAGGATATTAAAATTTATAAAAGCATCCCTGATGACTTAATAATACACAACCTTACTACATTTTAACAATCAGAGGAACAATAGTGTCTTTAATCAACAGAAAAAAAATGTTTTAAAAAGGGACATTTTTAAAGAACTAACTAACCCTTCAAAAATACTTTACAAACATGTTGATTAAGTAAAATTAAAAGCCACTGGTTTCCAAAGCCTTTTTTTTTTCTAAAGCACTATCCTTTAAGAGAAAAAATGATGAGTAGAGCTACATAATAAATTTTATTTTTTACCATTTACTTAAACCTTGTATTTAAGTGTGTTAAATGACAGAAGTTTAAGCTTTATTTCATTACAATTTGTAATGAAATTTACATCAGATGAAAATCTTTGACAATTTATTGTATTTTATGAGATGTACCATGTTAAAGAATAGAGCTAAGCTATTGAGTGAAATAAGATATAATATATGAACATAAGGGAGCATTGTCAACGGAAATTGCTTGATTGTAATATAGAACAGCGCTTCATCATCTCTGATACAGAAGACTTATCTCTAAATTGAATTAATGATTAGGCTGGTCAATCAATTTAAAATACTCATTTAAAAACTTTTTTTTTTTTGAAAAATACTGAAGCACACCATTTTCTGATATACAGAAAATTGCTAAGGCAACGATTCATTCTTAACAGTTTCCATCTCTGCTGAGTTCAAGAGAACCCCTAGTCTCCATAAGTAAAACGAAAATAAAGGAAATGCGTCAGAAAGCCGGAAAATGGTTTCATCATGCTTCTGAAGAAATGTCTGAACTTCCGGGCTGCTGGGATCCATGTGTAGAGTGGAATCTCCCTGGTTTTCCTGTTGAAGAAGTTGTTCCAGAATCCAAAACAGGGAGAAAATATTTTCATAGCGTGTCACATCATAAATGCCTTGATCCTAAGAAGAAACAATAAGATTCTTAAAATACTGTGTGGCTCAGATCAGAAAATGAATATATAACCCTATAGGGTTATATTGTCAGACAAAAGAAAAGTTTTTGATTTATTTAATGACACCTCTCTCCCTGCCTCTCTTACTGGTGGAATTGGGAGACAACTAGATTGGTGGAGTGAGAAGAAAGGAACAAATATTTAATATTTTAAAAACATGATGAATATATTTTCTTGATGGCTTATGTAGTTTCAAATAATTTTCTATCCCTGTTAGATACATTATTATTCCTCAAACTCTATTCCAAATGTCTTAAATTCAAGTATATTTTGGGTCAGAACATAATAGTGTAAATGGAAATTTCCATTAGTGATCTTATATGATATATTGCAGTCATGGTAGGGGTAGATGGATATGCTATGTTAAATTATTTACAGGCTGTGTACATAAAGTATTTATAACACAAAGCAATTCCATGGTAAGAACTGTATCCCGCTTTCAAATTATCTTATTAGGTACATGTATGTTGTATGTAATAAATAAATAAAAAAAATCAATCCACATTATCACTGGCTACTCTCAAGCAGTGGCGGTCTCCAGGACCCCAGGGTCCCCATTTCCAGTCATCAAGCCCTCTGTGGTCAGCTACACAAATCCCCATAACCTAGTAAAGTCAAAGCTCGAGAGGCTTGTAATCTATCAGTCAGATTTATAACAGTAAATGCTCAGCTCACAAAACGCCCACACAATGAACTCAGAGCCAATTGATATTGATACAAGCTGCCCACCTACATTGGACAAATTGTCCTATATTACCTATTCTTCCATAATATTCATATCATATCAGCCACTTGTGGCTATCGAAAGCCACGTGGATCTGGTTCGACCTCTTCCTCCATTTTCTCTGTCCTTCTGTCTGTCTGTTTCCTGTCCTCTCTCTCTGATATTCTCAGCCCCACCTTCCTTTTTCCATTGGCCAATCACAGACTCTAGTCTTATATATCACCTGCCCTCACCTGAGTTTCGACAGCAACCCACACATGTAAATGTAGAAAGAGTTAAAATTCTAAAACACAAAATGCTTCTGGCCCAAAGCATTTGAATTAGGAGTATTACCCATCATTACTTATTTGCATGTAATCACTTACTAGTAAACACCTCAAGTGCTCACTAACAGTTTTACACACACCAGCGCAGTGTCGAGTTCAATATTGCATCTATGAATTTTAACGCATAGCACTCCTGCCAAGCATTATAGAGTATTTTTTTTCTGGGTAGAAGTTATAGAAAAGAACAAAGATCAGATGTTTTAATTTTAGGAGTAGGAAAGTAAGGAGATACCAACAGTGAACAAAAAGATCATTTAAATCGATAATAGATGAACATTTCTCACATCTACAGAGAGGTTTAAATGCCTCGCCTTAGCAGGGGCAAGCGGTACAGTCTCAGTACTGATAAGACTGCACCACCATATATTGTAATCAAATGGTCAAAAATGAGAGACGAAGGGAGCTTATGAAAGCATCAAGGAAAAGGGACTACCATTCGGCTCAGTGGCAGACCTCTTGGACGAGTTCCCAGTCCATGAGACAGACAATGATTTATTCAGACAGCACAAGAGAATGTACATACACATCCCAACCAAACACCCTTCATATGGTATGGCAGTCCAAAAATGAGAAACAGATGAAGACATCCATGGACAAGCAACTCTTTGAGTTACTTACTGTCGAAACTCTTTAAAAATTAAATTCATGATGAAAGAAGTTATTCAAGCTTAAAGGGAAACATGTTTCTCAATAGTCTTTTAACATGAAAACAGATGAAAGAATAAAGCATATTGGTAAAATATAAACAGTTAAATCCTGAGTACTCAATATTGCATAAACATTGCAAACACATGAATTATGTACTTAGTATGAAGGTTAAAAAGATAGCTTCAAATTTTTCACTTGATTAAAAATGTAAAAAATATATAAATCATAATACCATAAGCACAAAATATGGAAAGTAAAGTCAGTATTTTTATGAGATCAAATCTATTATCAGCTTAAAATAGCTTATTTTAACTGTAAAACTTTTAAACTACAAAGTCAAAAATATAATAGATACTAGAAACATAAAAATATAATCAAAGACACCTCTAGAAATGTGGATAACATGGAAAAAAGGAACAAAAGATATATAAAATTCAAATCGCAGAGTTGTGGAAAGCAGTGCCAACTCATATATATATAACTCATATATACAATATATGCATGTATATATATATGTATATATATCTTATATAACACATAATTCTTGCATGTAAGGCTCAGAGCCAGGGGAACAGAGAGCTTGTGTCTCCTAGAAATGTTAGAAGCCATACCCATAAATTTTCACCATCTTCATTGTCTAAGCATGGGCTGGATAAGGACAACACCAATAAACACACTAACTTGGAAGAGGAAAAGCTTATGAGGCCTTAACCCCACACACGGAACAACAGACAGCTAAGGAATGCAGAGAGGGAGAAATAGTCTTCCCTAGAAAAGGAACTAAGACAGTCATAATAGATTTTCCTATCTTATCAGCAAAACCCTAGATTTCTTCTTCAATGTATAAATGAGACAACTAAACTTACATCATCTCTGTATTTTTGTTTTTTTTACATTCATTATATTAGCTCTGGTGTAAAAGATGGTAGTACAAGTAAATGATGAAGATGCTAGAAAGCTGAGTGTAAATCGAATACACTGGGAGACACTTCGCCCTTCTCCTTTCAGCATTGTTCCCATGGGGGCAATATGGACACAGGGCTTAGAGGTAAAAGTGCCATCTGCTGAGCCAGAGGATGAATGACACCCATGCATTTAAGTGTCACTGTGCAGCCAGACACTTTCAACGCTCAGGGATACATGAACTGCCTGCAGTGCTGGACTTCCTCTTGTCCATTACCATCTCTTTCAACTTAGTTTTATTGAGTTTACATCAGCAGTCGGGGAGAATTCCAGGTTCCATTGCCCTGAAAGATATGCCTTCCTGTTCTAGACTGTAGAGAAAAGAGTAGCTAAAGGACCAAAAAGAAAGCTAGAGTCTTTGGCAACAGTAATTGTAAAAAGAAAACCAAACAAACAAATAGGAAAGAGAGAAAAAGAAAAGATAATATAAACTCCAGGTTTAGTTTGTAGCTTGGATGTTTGTGTTTAACTGCAAAACATGAAAACAAAGCAGCTCATTAACAATGTGATGATTCAGGTTTGGCACCATGGGCATAGAGTAGTGAAACCTGGCCTGCTGAGAAACAAGCAGCCTGCCAGAGAAAGTATTAAGACACACCACATTTTCGTTCTGCTACAAAAGTAGGAGATGTAGGGGGGAAATCAGGATGTTACAGACGGAAAATTAAGTCAAAGACTACGGCCATATAATCTAAATGTTAAATTAAATGTTTCCTGAATATAACATATCATTAGCTTGGTATTCTATGTGCCAGGTTTTGTTGGACAGAAGAAAAAGTAAGATACAACTAAAATTAGTCTTCTCCTAAGAGAAGGAATTCAACACAACATTTTAAGATAAAGGTCAGTTGTCACCCTGATAATTAAGTGGGGAAGTTGCCCCTGACCTTTACTGAGTTATCCATTTTATTTAGTAGACAGCAAAGACAGCAAAGTAGATGTCAGACAAAGATTTCTGGGGAAGAAGTTAACACTCTGAGCCATTTTCTCAGGGGCTGGCAGCTTCTGAGGCCCCAAAGAAGCAATGAAGGAACTGGACTAATCCTAGGCAGAACCGAGGCCTGGTGAAGACAGCACAGAACCACACTCGCAGCCATGCAAAAGCTCAGAGCAGCACTGGAGGATCTCTTCATCTGCATGACCAGTAGGCTGTGGTTACAGTCAAGCACACACTGACTTACACTGTAGCTCTTTCGGAGGTTGCACCAAGCTTGGGCTTTTCCCTCTCCCAGAGGACATACAAAGCTCTGGCCAGAGCGGAGAGTAGGTAATTATGTACAATTTTCTATTGAGGTGTGAGCCATGGCACAGCGCTGGTATAGACTCTGACATCATTCTTTAATCAAAAGTCCTGGTGGAAAAGAGTACAAAGGACCCAGTGGCACAAATTCATTGCCCTTCTTATCTATAGCAGTGTGTTTGCCTGTCTAAACTGTGGAATCCTGGAGATTCCTTCTAGAGAATTTTGTTTGATCCATGAGCTACCTTAGGTGAAAATTTCTGTCTTATTAAAACTGGCATTTGCTATGTTAGTGTTTTACCTTGTTTCTGTGGGAAAGAGTTCAACCAAGTATGCAAAGTTGTATTCACATGAAAGTATTCATCAAAGAAATATACAAAATAGATATACTTTAAAATGCTATTTGCATTAACGAATTGTATCAAGTCTTAAATCTGTTTTTAGAGGATAAATTCATATGCCAATAACAAAATGAGCAGCCCATCATTCAAGAAGGCAATTTGCACAAATGTGCTCACAGGGAGGCAATGATAGTTGTTTGTCTGAAGACTGGATGGGCTAAGTCTCACTATGCGAACACACAGGGCGAAGGTCCTGTCTTGTGAAGATATCTGACATGGAAGAATGCTGCTAAGCAAGATGTAGCCTCTGTGTCCTATGGCTCCATGCATAGGTGGCCTCTGAGTCTCTACCCACTCCCAACCACATACAAAATTCAGGTTGACGGTAACAGGGTGGGGAGGGAAAGGCTGCGCCAAGAAATCGGCAGAAGTGAGAAGTGACAGCAGAGAAGAAGGTAGGAAACAGTGTAAAGCAGACATGTACATTTCTGGGTGTTTTACAATGAGAATGGTTGTTGGCATGGTTGGATGTGCTTGCATAGACATAAATCTAACAGCACACAACTGAAAAACATGTAGTGATTCTAGGAAATGTGTAAGTGATAGAGACAGAGTTCAATCATGTAGCTGATGAGTTAATCAATCATTACCCAATTAAAAAAAAAAAAAAAAAAAAAAAAAAACCTTAAAACTCTGGATAGCTGGGCTGGCTGGAACTTCCTGATTGGTGAGCAAACCAATACACTAAGAGGCTGTAGCTACAGGGAGAAGCTAAATAAACACTGAGCTGATCCCTCCCAGAAGTCACCTTATACATCTTAAGATGGCTGATTCTGATATAAGTTCTTTGTAATAAAAATGAAGCAAACAAGCAACACACACCCAACCACCCCCACACACATACACTCACACTCACACATCAAAATAAAAACAAACATGCCATACTTTCCTTAGTTCTAGGCCCCTGGAACAGTTGGCTGAGCTGAAGGGAACCTGTGAACTCCTTCCCATTTACATCTATTTAGTCAGAAATGCTGAGCCCCTCCAGACCCCTAAAAGTACAAACTGGCTTCTGGAATGAAAAAAGTCTTACTAGGCACTGCCTTTGACCTCTGGCTCCTGTGTTGATACCAGGTGCTCGACATCAACATTACACTGAATTGAACTGAATTTTATCACACCCAAGTGTCTTGAAGTTGGGTTACATTTTTGAAGGTATGCAAATAACCTAATGAAGTTCCAGGCTATTAAATTTCACAAACTTTCCTGCTCATATTTCTGATTTTAATGGCCTCACATGTGCTATTTAATTAGGTGACCTCTTTCTGTTTGAAAAGTTTTCATTTCTTTTAACGCAAAATCTTCCAAGTAGAGAAGCTGGAATAGTCATCACAAAAAGCAGTCATATGCAAGTAACAAAACCAGAGACAGGCAGGGAGAGGTGGGGAGGGTTGGGGAGGGGCGGGGAGGGGCAGGCTGAGAGAGGCAGGCATTCTTGGTCAGGGACAGTCAAACCTGCTGTGCACCTTCAAACCTTTGCAGAGTTAAGGCCATCATCTGAGAAAACTCCAGGAGCTATGAGACTGAATTCATAGCTTTTACAATTTTGACCCAGGCAGTTCTTTAAGCTACTAAATGAGTCCGACTTCAGAAGTCATCTAAAAGAAAAGTTCTACTTTCTTTTGCAACAATTTTATATAATTTTTGAAAGTGCATTTTACCCTGAGTAAAATAAGCAGCAGACCTGGGAGGTTCTTTCAGAAAAAGAGCTCTGTCTGGTTAAAGCAGAAAACAGTAAAAAAAAGAATGTCTCCCCTTAAAGACACATGGTTCAAACTGAAACCTTAACCTGCTTTCAGGAAATTAGGTTAAGACACTTTAAACATAGAATGATTTTGTGTTTATTCATGGGGTATTGGTATTCTGCAAAACACATTACTAAGATTCGTAAATGAGAAATACAGCTAAGATGAAATTTAAAAGACATGTCAAGTGTTAGAAAAAAAATCCTTTACATTAGAGTGTTTAAAAAAAATCTCACTTATTTGATACCACAAAACATACTTATTCTAAAGAAATACAACATTATGGTGACTGTGGTTTTAATCTTAATTAAAACCTATACACAATCTGTCCAACTCTGTACATATAAAACCTAATACCTTTTTTTTTTTTTTTTTTGCTTCAGAACTGATGAACCATTAATAAAATGAGTACATTCTACAGCAAAACTCTTGCCCAGGTTTTCTGACATTGCTTTGCTTTAAAGTACAATGAGGAGGTTGGCCACATCGAGGAGGTCAGTCACATCTCCCAGTGTGGCGAGACTTTCCTACCCCTCCACAGACTATCTGTTTCTGAAGCGCTGTGTGGAGGATGCCTGGTGTCTTCCTTCATAACTAGTGTCAGCCACGAGGTCCAGAATAAGCTCTTTGAAGGTACTTGGCAGGGTAAGCAAGAAAATGACAGACATACTTAGCACAAGTCAGAGGAAAAACCAACACATTTTCCTTCCCTCTCTGCCAAATTATATAATTAATACTGTGCACATTTTTTTTTTGTAAAATAGTACCAACATAAGAGTCACATAAATGATCTTTTGAGATGCAAGCAGTACAACGGACAGACACTTAGTTTGCCATCCCAGGGCTTATTCTCAGGTAGCATAAACAGTGCGCGAGCAGCTGTCTCAACAATCTCTCTCTCCAATTGCTTTAGGTGATAGAGTGGAGGAATCCAGTTTCCAGAGAGTGCGTAGCTTCCTCTGCTTCAGTGGCTTTTCTGGTTTTCCTCAAGAGTGATGTCTTTCTCATTCTAAAGCCCAGCTTCATAACCAGAACAGCTTATGTGGGGTGGCCCCTTGTGGAGAGCTAACAGTCTAGGTTCTGAGCACGCTCCAGGTACTCACGGGAACAAGTACAAGTTTGGAGGTTAGAAAGTGGAGCCCCTCACCCCACACCTAAGAGGCGCAGTTTGAGACCAGTTGTTATCTTACCAGCAGACAATTCTCACAAGGTTTCAAATGCTTAGCACTGTCTGAATATATGCGGCCATATCATCATACAGTCAAAAGCATAAATCTTAGTAAGCCCCTCACCAGGGAGCAGGTTAGTCCTGTGTCTGTCTGCCTTCAGTGTGCAGATCCAAATTCAATTTCAAGCACTGCCAGACCCAGACCACTGACTAGGCCATATCAGATTTGACTCAGTAAGACAGTGCTTTCATATGGTTCAAAGTTATATGTGGTGTGAGTGTGTGTGTGTGTGTGTGTGTGTGTGTAAATAAGCTTCACTTTCTTAACTGTAAAAAGCTTACTTGCATAGCATTTAATATTAAAATATCTAGAATAAAATAAAGTCATTATTTATAATTTAGTTTTAAAAATCAGTTTTGAACCAGATTGATAATGACAGCTCTTAATTTTATGAAGCTAACTTTTAAAATACTTATCATTTACATTTGTAATGTCCCCATGACTTCCGTATATTCTGAAATTTATTATGACTGATAAGATCACCTTTTAACTATGGTTCATTTTAGTTAAAACGTATTTAGGCACCATGTCAGTTAGACTTCAAACCTAGACAAAGAACTGCAAGTAACTGAGAAATACTGGGAGTCGGAGAGATAGTTTTCCTCAGAGAAGGCATAACCATGTTATCCAATACCAAATGGACAGCCCTGAAAATATATACATATGAATAGCAGTATATCAACCAAGAAGGTGGTATTTTTATATTTAGGAACACAGACACATTAACACACATGTACACACACACACACACATATACACACACACACACCCCTATGGTAACCACAATTAATGAGAAAGAGGCCATAATTTTGAGTGAAAGCAGAAGACTAGATAAGGAAGGGATGAGGGAAAAGGGGAAAGGAGAAAATGATATATTATTACCTTAAAAATTATAAAACTATATAAAACAACTTCAAACCATTTTAGTTTTCATCAGGAGAAGTCTTATAAGTAGTTCATTTTTAATTCTTCAAACATGGAATACTGACAAAAATATGTAATATATATTTGTTTCATTTACCAGGTAAATGTTATCACATCTTCAGATCAAAAAGGTTATTTCTTTGTTCCTATTAATTTTATATTTTTGACTCAAACACTAGAGGACATATAGAGAAACCCAAGAGGGACACATTTTACCAAGAGCCACAACAGCAACATCGCTGATAATCAGTGTCTGGATCCAAAACATAAAATCTTTGATATGCTGCAGTCACTGTGAATTCATTGCTAGATGCATTTTATTACTAATCTGCTGTGCTGTGTCTTAAATACTGAAGGCTGAACATCGTTAGCCCCTCGCCGTTTATTTCTATCACAATTAGTCTGTTGCAGCTGCATCTAGTTCTGGTGTAAAGTAGTGAATCTTCAGAATGGTCATACCAGGGATGATCTCTCCCAAGCAACGTTCTTGTTCCCTCCGCCCAAAGATCTTGTAGAGAACCTTCACAGGAATAAATGTCTTTGATTTGAGAGAGAAAGAGAGAGTCATTCCCAAATCGTCCAGTGACATTTCTACTGCTCTCCACTCAGTGAGTTTTACGGGAACATGGTTACATTCTATAGCAGTGTTCCTAGCCTCTTTAAAACCAAGCCTCGAGGGACGAAAAGCTTCCACCTGTCATTAATGGTATTAAGGAATTCATTTGAAAATTCCAGAGTCAACTTCTTTGAGGATCAATATTGATCATGGTCACTTGAGACTGAACCACTAAGCTATTGCATATGAGCGACCAGATATTGGCAAACAGCAGGAAGGAAAGATCCACAGCCAGCAACCAGTAACTGAAGCCTATGGGAAAGGGCCTGCTTTCCCTGTCTTCTGAAAATTGGCAGTTCTTCTATCAAAATATTTTCTCCTGAATTATATCTGTCCATAAAAACCTGAGCAATTCTGTTAGTGGGCTCAGAACTATATAATTTGGAAGGAATATAAAGAATAAAAATTTTAAAAATGCACATACATATTTGCAATAAGTAACTATAAGGGTTATGTGACTACATTTGCTCTTTTTCATTATTATTGTAAATAGGTTCTCTTCTCATACAGTATATCCTGATAATTGTTTCCCCTTCTTCTACTCCTCCCGGATTCCTCCCCATTTCCCTCTCTTGGTTCCATTCCCTTTGTGTCCCTCGGTAGAAAGAACAGCATTCTAAGAGATGACAACTAAACATGACAAAATAAAATATAAGGGAGAAGCTATTATATCAAAGTTGGGGAAGACAACCCAACAGGAGGAAAAAAGTCCCAAGAGCAGGCATGGGAGTCAGGGACCCACTTACTCTCACACTTAGGAGTCCCACAAAAATACTAAGCTAATAGCTTTAACAAATATTGAGAGACCTGGTGCAAGCCCCTGTGCTTGTTGCTTCAGGTTCTGTGAGCTGATATAAGCTTTACTTAATGATTCAAAATGCCTTGATATCCTAGTGACCTTCATGCCCTCTGGCTCATACACTTGAGTACCTTTGTTTCTTGGGGCACAGATGCTAAGAATTAAAATGTCATCTTGGTGGATTTTTCTGTTGGTGAGTATGCAGTGTTCTGCCCTAGTCCTTTGATTAGTTTTGGTTTGAAGTCTATTTTGTTAGATAGTAAAATGGCCACACCAGCTTGCTTCTCAGATCTATTTGCTTGGAATATCTTTTTCGCCAACCTTTTTCTCGGAGGTAATCTCTATCCTTGAAGGTAAGGTTGCTTCTTGGATGAAACAAAAGGAAGGACACTGTTTTTGCATCAATTTTATTAACCTTTACCTTTTTGTTAGGGAATTGAGACCACAGATATTGAGAGGTATCAGAGACCAATAATCGTTGATTCCTGCTATTATTTATTCCCTATGTTTTTAGCTAACCAGTGTAGGTTGGAGTTTTCCTAGTAACATCTTCTGTGGCACTGTATTTGTAAATAAATATTGATTAAATCTGCTTTATCATGAATATCTTGTTTTTCTATCTATGGTGACTGAAATTTATGCTGGGTATAGTAGTCTGGGCTGCCATCTATAGGTTTAGATATTTTTTTTTAAACATACTTTTAATAAAGGTTCACAAATGCTTTTATCTCTCTTCTAGCTCAGAGTTCAAAAGTATAGGAGAAAAGAGGGTAAACAGGAATAGGCGATATGGACCTGTTTAGAAGTAGTTTTTTTGTAGTGATTCCATCTCAGTTTGTGAAGGTACCAGCAGTCCCCCAGTTCAGTAGTGTCGTGATACCAAACTTGAATCAGCAGGAGTGGCATGATCCAGCAGAAACAGCCAGGCGCCTGCCTAATTGACACCAGTCAGCAGGAGCGACCAAAACGAGCAGAGACACCAGAAGACAGGAGACCAATGAAGTGTTGCAAAGGTTACACAAGCCAGCCACCACTGTCCATTTAGTCGTATTTATACTCTCTCCAAACATCAAGTGTCCTCCTGTGGGTCTTGTCTCAGCAAAACACAACGTGAGTCTGCTTTAGTAAAATACCACATGAGTCTGCATCGCCTAACACTACAAGAAACTTCACTTCAGCCACCTGTGGTCTCTTCAGAGTCTTCAGCACATTTCTCCAGGCTCCCTGGCTTTCAGCGTCTCCATTGAGAAGCTGGGTGTAATTTAATAGATTGACCTTTATACGTTTCTTGCTTTTTTCCCCTTACACCTTTTACTATTCTTTCTTCATTCTGTATGCTTAGTGTTTTCATTACTATGTGGAAGGAAACTTTCCTTTCTGGTGCAGTGTATTTGGTGTTCTGTATGCTTCCTACCCCTTTATAGGTTGTATCATTCTTTAAGTTAGGAAAGTTTTCTTCTACGATTTTGTTGAATACCTTTTCTGGGCCTTTGAGCTGAGTTTCCTTTGTTTTCATTTTTTTTCCCACAGTGTCAAATCAAAGATTTCCTGGATAATTAATGTAAGGAGATTTTTAGATTTAACATTTGCTTTCACTACTGTGCCCATTTTTTCTTTAGTATCTTCAACACTTGAGAATTTTTTTTTGTTTTGTTTTGTTTTTGTTTTGTTTTTTTTGTTTTTTTGAGACAGGGTTTCTCTGTGTATCTCTGGCTGTCCTGGAACTCACTCTGTAGACCAGGCTGGCCTTGAACTCAGAAATCTGCCTGCCTCTGCCTCTGCCTCCCAAGTGCTGGGATTAAAGGCGTGCACCACCACTGCCCAACACTTGAGAATCTTTCTTCCATTTTTGTATTCTGTTGGGGAAGCTTGCCTCTGTAGTTCCTGCTCATATTCCTAAAGTCATCATTTCCAGAACTGAGCCAACCCCCCAGTTTGGGTTTTCTTTATTGATTTAATTTCTACTTTCAGGTCTCGAACAGCTTAATTTCCTTATACTATTTGTTATTTTCTTGGATTTCTTCAATGGAATTATTAAATTCTATTTACAGTCATCTATCATATTCATAAAGGTTGTCTTAAGGTCTTTTTCTTGTGCTTTGGGTATGTTGGAATATTCAGGGCCTGCTGTGGTTGGAGAGCTGGGCTCTCGTGGAAACATACTGCCCTTGCTGTTGTTAATTGTTAATTAATTATGTTAATACCTAATTGTATTTTTATGCAGACCTTTTGGTACCTGGATTTGGGATGATTAAAGGTCTACGTGCTGATTTCTTGATTTGTCTTTGCTGAGTGGGTGTATTGTTTCTCGATTTATGATTTTTCTCTGAACTTTCGGAGAGTATGATGGCTGTGTTGCCTGTTTTCTGGCCTGGGCAGCAGAGGTGTTCACAGGAATCGGGTAATGGTGTTGAAGGCAAGGTAACTGCAGTAAGAGGAAGGTTAGAGATGGTCTTTGCGATCTGTTGGGGTGGGGCCAGGAAGGAAAGGGAGACCACAGCAGGTTTCTGGCTACAGAGCTGGGGATAAGATTAGGGATTTGGATCTCAGGAGAGTTGTGGGTCTGCATTCAGCCTACTTGTTGCCATGGGAGTGGGCATTGCAGCTCTTGGGTAAGCAGATAGTGCCTGCTGGGATGGGGGAGAGGGGTAAGGGATGGCAACTGCTGGTGTTCTGTTGCAGCACTAGAGAAGAGACTGCTGGGACAGACAGGAGAATGTCTGTAGGCAGTCTACCTGGTTTTTAGCAGGAATCAATTACATTTATTTTTTTTTTATAGTTCTTTTTTTTTCCATAGCTGAGGACAGAACCCAGGGCCTTGTGCTTGCTAGTCAAGCGCTCTACCACTGAGCTAAATCCCCAACCCCACATTCATTTTTACAATAAAGATTATGTATATATGAATATATCTATATTTATATGAAATAGTTTAATTAAAAATGGGCATTTATAGAATTCAACCAGCATTTAATTTTAAAGCATAAATTTTCTTAAATGATTGATATTCTAATTTTAGACTTCAATTAGTTGCTTTTTCACAATAATGTAGATGAGATTAACTGAGCCCTTGTATTAAGGGCTACCACTTTGCTATTTCTAAATTACAGTCTGTATTTCCCTTTTCTCTCCCTCCCTCCCTTTTATTTACCTCTTTTCTCTCCTTCTCTACATGGTTTCTATTTCTCTTCCTAATTTAAGGCTCACTGGAATCCTTTGCAGCTACATGTTTCGCCTAACTATTAAGTCGTGATGATGATTTCAATTTTAACTTTGTCAATGGACAAGTAAAAAGACCTATTTGGTCATCCACACTGAGTCCTGAAAGCCTCCCTTATCCCAGGTCTCTGGAACTTTCTAGAGGTTTTCTACTCCCTACCCCCATCAGCTGCATATTTCAATTCATTCTCCTGACCATCTGGGCTTCTCTCCTGTTTCCCCACCACACACCTGATCTGCCCCCTTTTCCCTCCCCTCCTCTATCCTACCCAGGTCTCTCCTTCCCTCTGCCTCCCATGATTATTTTGTGATGGATGATTGAAGCATTCTTACTTGCACCTTCCTTCTTCTTTAACTTCTTAGGGACTGTGAGGTGTATCATGTGCATTCTTTACGTTTTGGCTAATATCCTCTCATCAGTGAGTACATGCCATGCATATCCTTTTGGGTCTGTATTACTTCACTAAGGATGATATTTTGCCTGAGAAATTCATGATATTCTTCTTTTAAATAGCTGAATTGTATTTCACTGTGTAAATGAACCACATATTTTTGTATCCATTCTTCGACTGAGGGATATCTGGGTTGCTTTCAGTTTCTGGCTATTATGAATAAGGCAACTATGAATATAGTATAGCATGTGTCATTGTGATATTGTGGAACATCTCTTGGGTACATGCTCAGGGGCAGTACACTTAGAACAATTTCTGATTTTCTGAAGAATTGCCAGATTGATTTCTAGAAAGGTTGTACCAGTTTGCAATCCCACTGGCTATGTGGAATGTTCCCATTTCACAGTGGGGATATGTAACCTGATAAGACCACCTCCAGTAGTTAGACAGTGCCCCCAGTGGAGAGATGAGGATACCAATCCACCTCCAAAATTTTCGACCCCAAATTGTTCTTGTCTAAAATAAATGCAGAGACAAAAATGTAATATAGATTGAACACGTGGCCATCCAGTAAGTGACAGGCCTAACTTAGGATCTATCTCATGAGCAGGTACCAAACCATGACACTATTACTGATGCCATGTTGTGCTTGTAGACAGGTGCCCAGCACGGCTGTCCTCTGAGAGGCTCTACCAGCAGCTGACTGAGACAGATGCAAATACTCACAGCCAATCATTGGACTGAGGTTGAGGACCTATGGAAGAGTTGGGGGAAGGGTTGAAGTAACTGAAGGGGTTGGCAACCCCATAGGAAGAACAACAGTGTCAACTAACTCAGACCCCTGGGGGCTCCAAGAGACTAAGACACCAACCAAAGAGCATACATGGACTGATCTAAGGCCACTGACACATATGTGGCAGAGTACTGCTTTGTCTGGACTCAGTAGTAGAGAATGTGTCTAATTCTGTAGAGACTTGATGCCCCAAGGAGGAGGGGATTTCCCTTTGGGGCACCCTCTCAGAGGTAAAAGGGAGGGAGGATGAACAGAAGAACTACTCGAGGATGGACTAAAAGGAGGGCAACATTTGGGGTGTAACTAGATAAAATAAACAGTAAAAAGTAAAATAAAGTCTGATTTGGCAACACTATAGTGAGTTTCTGTTACCGGACATTTAAGGAAAGGCAGGAAATAATATTTATCAAAAACCAGTGGCTTTTAAATAAACATTTAATTCCCTTTTAAGTCTCAAAGGATTAGGTAATGCAGTTATGTCTGTCTTAAAGTTAAAGAACCAGTGACTTAGGCTTAGGCACCGACAGGATTGATTCTAGGTCACTACAGCTCTGAAGTCTGTATATTTCTTATCCTAAATCCCAAAGTCTGGTTGTATGATGCTGAAGTCAGTCATGTATTGATTTGTATCATTCCACAGAAAGATCTAAAGAGTTTGTGATGAATTTTGTACTTGTTGTGGAATAGTTTCTTTGAAGACTTCAACTAGACCATTCCTTGAGCACAGGTTTGAAAAATTCCATACTGACTGAAGGACCACAGATGCTCATATAAAGTGGTGCATCCATCTCTCAGGCTGTATAAGATGCTTCTACCATTAACTATTGTTCCACTGAGCCTCCTGATGCTTTTGACATTTTCAAAATATGTCAAATTCTGATGTTATAGAACTATACTATCAATATATTTATTCTAATACAAAACAGTGCCTTGAGAATTCAGTGTTTATATTACAATAAAGATTGCTTTTCCCGGTTCCTACATATCTGATCTTGAGAGCCCACCCATCTCTAATGACTCTACTTTACATATTCTTTAATGCTGATGTTCCAACCCTCCAGACTTAAAACATGCCTCCAGGGTCATATGCCCTTTAGCCATGTCAAACACAGAAAAATGGAGCTATCATTTAACCACACTTCAATCACAAATGCCTTTGCACATATCAAAAATCATTTATTTTCACAGCAACATGTTCATATAATTTTTCCTGTGGTGTGTTATGTGTAACATAAAATGAAGAGTGAAGAGCCTCTTTGATAGTGACCTTAAGTGACAAACACACTATTAAGAAAAGAAATGGAGATCTACTCATGATGAGGTCCCTAGTCTCTCTAGCTTCACAGCAATGGGACTGGAGACAGAAGTTACTCGCTATCTGCCTTTCTTTTTAAAGGTTCTGCTTCAGTGCCTTCCTACATGTACATTTTTCCAGGTTAGAACTTTTTTCATGGTATGTTCACATTTATGTATTAATCCTTCAAAATAAAACTGAATTTAAAATGAGTTTATATTATATCATGATTTTATTTTCTCGGGAATCATCCACTGAATATTTTAAACATCAACAGAGCACTGAGAAGTCCGCTCATCTAAGCCTCTCCCAGCTTTCCCACTAGCTTTGATGACCCAGAAAGTCCCAACTTTTTCTTTAGTTCCCTCTCACCATTCTGAAGAATCAACTGTGTGGTATTTGAATCCTCTTAGTCACCCTAGAAAAGGAATGCCCCGTTTCCATGCGAAGGAATCCAAACCCAGTGCTAAGCCTACAAGCATGAGGGTTAGGAGGTGAATCACTGTTACTAAAGAAAGCCCCTTGAAAGAACCTCTTGTGAGCACTTCCTAGAAATGCATCTCCTCCAATGCAAACCTACATTGGTATTTAGTCTGAAATAACTGTGTGGTAGAAGTTGCTTTAAAAGGAAGTAGCTCTAATCGTCTATTACCAGAAAGCAGTTGGGTGGGGTATATTCCTAAGAAATTCAAAACAAAAGCTTCTTTGGAAACTGCATTTATGGGCTGTAAAGAACTAATAATGTGACTTCCTCCTCCAATCCAGCATATCGTAGCTCTATGCAGGCCATAATTACATTCATGTTTGTCAACGGTTTGAATGGCATGCAATTATCTGTTCCCTTCTAATATTTGTCCCTGAACTGCTCTGTTCAAATGCCTTAAATAAAAAGTCACTCTAGAATTAGGGAAAGTCAAATGAAAGACATGCTCTTTAACTCTCCAGTTTGGACATCTAGCTTTATAAATAAGTGACACTCATCAGCAGTGTTGTCTGTATTGAGCACACTGGATGGAGGGCAACGGAGTTCACTCTCCTCAGGATTCTACATGTTAACATCATGAAAACATTTACTTTGAAGCAGAAAAATTCATTTGTGTACTTTTTGTCTCTTCCCTCCTATCTGTGTGTCCATACTACTTAGAAATGCACTGTGGGAACAGCCTATCCCAGGGGGAACTCCATCCCCTGCCACTTCCCCTCCCTCATTCATCAGACTTGTTGAGCCAAACCCACACAGGTAAGCTTCCCTTCCCCCAACCATCTTCCCTGCAATAAAGATAGTCAAGGGCTTATAGTAACAGGCTGAAAAGTGTTTTCCAAGCAAACAAACCCAAGGAACAAGCTGGAGGGGCTATTCTAATATCTAATAAAATAGACTTTCAACCAAAATTAATCAAAAGAGACATGGAAGGATACATCAAACTCATAAGGGGAAAATTATATCTCAGCTCTGAACATCTATCTATGCCCCAAACACAAGATCACCCACATTTGTAAAAGAAACATTGCTAAAGTTTAAATCCCACATTGCACTCTACATATTAATAATGGGAGACTTCAACTGTCACCAAAGACAGGTCAACCAGACAAAAACTAAACAGAAATAATGAAACTAACAGACACTATAATTATATAGATGGCTACAGATTATTTCAGCAAAACACAAAAGAATATACCTTCTTCCCAGCACCTCATAGATCCTTCTCCATAATTAACCATATAGTCAGTCACAGCAAGCCTCAACAGATACAAGAAAATTGAAATAGCACCATCTATCTTATCAGACCTCCATGGATTAAAGCTGGTCTTCAACAACAACAGAAACACTGAAAAACCTACACACTCATGGGAACTGAATAACTGTACTCAGTGATCTCTGTGTCAGGAAGAAATAAAGAAGGAAATTTATAGACTTTCTAGAATTCAATGAAAATGAAGACACAACATACCCAAATTTGTGGGACACAATGAAAGCAGTGCTAAGAGAACTGGGATTAAGGGGGCGCCCAAGAATCAGTGAGAGTGACCTGAGCCATGACTCAGAGGAGATGGAACCTGAAGAGGCTACCTCCTGTAGCCAGGCAGGAACACCAGTGAAGCGACAGGGACACCAACCCACCCACAAAACTTTCAACCCAAAATGTCTCCTGTTTACAAAAACTTGCAGGGACAGGGAATGGATGAGAGACTGAGAAAATGGCCAAGCTATCACTGAGAGCCATCCCTGGCAAGCACCAATCCCTGAGACTATTGAAGATACTCTGTTAATCTTGTTTTCATTTTTCTAAGAAAAAATGAACAATGAAATTCGTTCTAAGATATAGTTTCAGTCCAAACTCCCATTTTGAACAGGACAACAGCAACTGTTGAATGAAAACTCCAGCCCTTCACAGTTGTATAGGTAAACTGTGTAAAGGTTTAATAGGTAAATAATTCACTTACCTTAGAAGCCTTTGCAATTAATCAAAAGGGCAACATGGAAGACGAACCACTAACGGAGACTATTGAAGAAGAAAAGGTAGGTAATGACCAGTAATGAACAGGAAATATGATTCCAGATAAGTTATATTTGAGTAATGAGGTTGAGGAATTCTGCATCAGAAGAAGAGTCCTGTGAGGGAAGTGAGATTGGAATCTGCATAAAGATAGGCGAGGCAAGAAGCAGCTAAGGCATAATGATACTTGGGTAAACAGAATTCAAAGGTAACAAATTTGTGAAAATTACATATGCAAGGGGAATGCACGCTCAAGATTCTAAGGATGGTCTGAAGGCTGAGAATCCTACCAGAAATGTTGTGGTTAAGACGATACTTCTTAACTAAAGATAATTTCACAGCTCTCCTATTATTCCTGCTAGTATTCATCATAGTGTGAAGAACAGGTTTTCTAATAAAGCAAACTGATGAGAATACTTGCTAAATCTTTCTAAACATGATTATGGCTCCATTTTCTGTGGAGTCATAAACCAGCTAAATAATAGAATTAGGTACACAGGGTAACTGTTATCAGTTCTCTCCTGACTTCATTCAAATTTCATTCTGCAGTTTTTGCAGAACAGCTTCTTAGGAAGGCATACATTACAGTAGAAAAAAAAAAGAGTAAAACCAAGTTAGACAATGCAGGCTCAAAGCCTTGTAAAAATTAATCAGGCCAACTCCTACTTAATTCCACCCGCACAGTGTGAATACTCAATGCCTGCCCTACTTGTCACAGCAATACTGCAAAACTCAAATTAACTTATGTGAACAAAACTCTGGAAATTATAAGATTTTGTTAACATGTGATTTATAATTCTTGAAAGTAAATGAGTTTAATAAGTCACTCAAATCAAATGGGAAAAATCAATAAGATCAGCTAGGACTGTCTGTAAGATTTTCATCTGGCTTTTGATCAATGGGATGCATTTACCATAATTCGATTGGCATGGATCAGAAGCATATGGCTTCCAACACCTAGATATGGTGCACAGCCTCCATCCCCTCTGTATGTGGATGTGGGGATTTCTGAGTCTGCTCTTCACATCACTTTGCAAACAAAAGATCTGTAGCTTAAAAGAAAAAAAATCAAAAGACAGCAGCTCCCTTACTTAACTTACATGGTATTCATAATAAAATTCCAGATCAGCCTAGACCATAGTGAATTCCAGGCCAGTCAGGACCTCAAGGTGATATTCTGTTTAACATAATAAAAATAAACAAACCAAAATAACAAGATGGGACACATAAAACCTAAACACAAAACAAAAACCCAGCAAGAAAATATAAAGAAGGGTAGAAAAGGTATGAAAATCTAAGAAGGGGTATGAATAATCATTTTATGACCAAGTATGTGACTAATGTGGGTCTAATGACCAGAAACTTCATGCAACTCCTGGTGGGAGTATTCCAATATTCCATCACAACTCATACTGACAGTTTTAGAGGAGAGAACAAGTAAAAATTCATTACGTGAGACACTAAAACTGTCATTTCTATGAAATAATCAGGGATATCTTCAAATTATGAGCTGTGTGTGACTAAATGCGAATATTCAGTTTGGTAAAGACACTTTTCTGCTCTTTAATGAGGCTCAATCTCCAAATGGTTTAAGAGTAAAATTTAATTCTTACAATAATGTACTTAATAGCATTAAGTTAAATTGTTTATTTTAAACATACTGTTTATGTAAGTCTTTTACAAAACAAATAATTATGAATAATATTAATTATATACTGGGAATTGTATGATCCAATGACATACAACATTCTAGGTTAGGTAAAAAAATAGTCATTCAAAAGTACTAAAACTTAATCTGAAATTTCAACTTTTATGCTGTCTCTGGAAGAATTTGGAGAATGTACACTTGAGCAAATAAAAAATGGATTCTAAGAGAAAAATGTATGAATATGAAAAGAGAACAACACACTTAGGCATAGACGCATATACACACAGTGAAGCCAATGTCATGGTGAAGAAGAAGTTCAGAACAGCAGAGAGTTTAGTGCATACATGTACAATAATACAAAAAGTGACCTGGACAAGTAGGCTCTTCTTCGGTGATAGGTCCCTAAGAGAGAGAACCAGTGGATGAAAAAATATGAAGGTAAGGACACTGGGGTCAGGAGGTATTGCATAAGTCATATCCTAGGCCAAGCGAATATTTAAAAATGTAGCATCTTATATACAGTTTGCAGTGCAAAATGTAAGAAAGCTAAGAGCAATCTAGCATACATATGCTACAGCATTTTCTCTGTCCAATCACATTAGGGCAGTAACAGGCCTGTGATTGGATAGGAATAGAGAGGTGGAGCTGGAGTTGGAGAAAAAAAAAAAAGGTCAGAGTAGCAGAAGGGAGAAGGGATCATGGAAGCAGACAAGGAGGACGAGCCAGACCCCACGAGGTTATACAACCAAACAAAGGTTTTTACAAAATAGATTAATTGGGTTAGAGTATTGTCTTTATTATTTGGTTCTGAAATTATTGCATTGGCATCTTGTAAATTGTGATTTTATTATTATATGAATATGATTGGATATTAAAGCCTTAAGAGCCATGCTTTACCTACTGGGTCTTAGGTGCTAATTAGATAAATGATTGTGGGGGTGTGTAGAGTTGCATGCGAGCTAGATGTAGCTTGCTGGGAGAAAATAACAAAAACCCACCAGAGCTTAGTATTGAGGCTGAACGGTACTAGCTCAAAAATGTGGCCCATCCTGAAATGGCATTTGCGGGGTGGATTCATTTTTTATTAATTCCTGCAACATGCATACATAGGACAAAGTCAGTAGGTAACTAATCAAGCAATGTTGCCCCAAAAGAACACAGGATATTTCAAGTGTATCACAGACTGAGCACATAATGGTCATGGGACTGTTAACCACAGCCCTCTAGGATAAGAAGGACTTCTAAGGGTCAGAAGTCACAGCTGGCCCAAGGCCCAGGCTCCAGTCTATTACTGGCTTTACCATGTGTGCTCCTTGTTTTAGACAGGGAACTACTTTTCTACTCCATCCATCAGGGTCTTGAGAAAAACCTTGGATCAGCCTGGCTTCCCACACAAAGCACTAAAATACGGGAGTAAAATTCCAAGAGAGCACCGAATAGAAGGTGACGTGTTCAGAGAAAAGACATGTGGATAAGATTTCCATGTTTTAGTCCTATTTTTGTTTGGGGTAAGTACAAATTAGTTCTAGATATTGACTCAAATTATATACTTCAATATGAGTTTAAATAAGAGCGAACCATTTTAAATTAAGGTAAACTGCCACAATAAAAGTGATGAGGAAAGGAAAGCAAAAGCAATTCTGAATTATTATAATAATCAGAAGAAAAATAAGAAAGAAGCATGGAATGAAAGTCAAAGGGAAACACAACATTAGTAACTTTATTAAACCTGACTTCAACACAGGACTCAATTGCCTTATTTGTCTGGATTATAAAAATCAGAAATTACTTTACTATTCTTGGTAAGGTTCTATCTCAGGTCGGCCACAAAGAATGAAACCATCATGAGGGATTTTTAGGAGATTTTTATAGTGCAGCATGCTGCTTACATCAGACAAATATTGAATAATAAAGTACAAGCCATATACCTGGATCACAGAGTTGTCAATTAGTAACGTAAACACTGAAGCATAGGTGCGTGAGAGACAAGAACAATATTCAAGATGAGAATTGTTGAATACGGTAGAACAAGTTACTTTATATTGAGCAATCTTATAAGGCTCCAGAAAGATATACAAGCATATCAACAACATAGCTGCAAACAACAAAGAAACAAAGGAGGTAGACAATGTCAAAGCAGTGGTATGTATTATCCACAATCATACTTAATTTAAATTTCCTAAGACAAAAATTCATGAGCATACATATAATATGAAAACAGAATTAATACACACAGAAATTATTACCAGAATGTACTCTTTTAAAAAGCCCAGTTATATTAAAAATAAATAAAAAATTATTAGTCATGTGTTAGATCACAAAGAAAATTTCAAACCATACCAGAAAGTGTAAATCATAAAGGCCACATATGAGCATAGCATAATTAAATTGGATTTAAAATTAAAACAATAGCAGCAATACTTACAATAAAGTTAAGGCACTTGAAAATACATAGACATAAAATGTAGTTTGAAGGGAAGACTTGACATTGCACAAATGCAAATTTTCCTTACAGCAGACTAAGGAATCGCTGCTGTCCATTGAAAATTCTAAGTGGATATTTTAATAGATCCTAAGTTGGCTATAAAAGTTGTCTAGGAAGAGAAAATTAATCATCAATAAACAAATAATATATTTAAAATATAGAATATTCATATTAAGCACAGATTATAAAGGCTCACAATGACCATCAGATATATTGGAAATAAACTGAATTCAAAGATGCCTTCATTACTTCTGATGAGGTACCAACTACCTGTCATGACCTGAAATAGCAGTCATAGATTATAACACCAGTCTATCAACTGGGTGTTACAATCAAATCATTAAAATTAGAAATTTCCAACATGCCAATAATTAAAGTAATGAATATATTCACATAGTGACTTACCATAATATTTTCTCTTTCAAGTTCAGGACATTTATTTCACATACTTTATTTTAGTACTCACAAAATATAGGTATACGAGTTGTATCCTCCTGTACTAGCTAGAGTTTCTATTGTTGTGATGAAACACTGTGACCAAAAGCAAGTTGGGGTGGAAAGGGTTTATTTGGATTAAACTTCCACATCATAGTCCATTACTGAAGAAAGTTAGGTCAGGAACTCAAGTAGGGCTGGAACCCTGGGGGCAGGAGCTGATGATGGAGGACATACTGGATGCTCCTATAGTTTGGTCAGCCTGCTTTCTTATAGAACCTAGGATGACCAGCCTAAGGATGACCCCACCCACCACAAGCTAGGCCTTTTCCCACCAATCACTAATTAAGAAAATGTCCTAGAGATTTGCCTACAGCCCATCTTATGGAGGCATTTAAACAAGCATGGCTCCATTTTCTTAGATGACTCTAGCTTGTGCCAAATTAACATAAAATTAGCCAGCATACCTACTATGTAAAGAAATAGCTCCAGAACTTCGTTTGCCAAATTCTATGTCGTTATTATGAACGACTAGGCTAGAGCTGCATAGTAGATCTTAATCAAACTCTTGCATTCTACACTGTGTAGTCCTGAGGCAGCCAACATACGGGGCCAATGATTTATACTTGAAGATTAAAGGGCTTTCCTCAATTCAGACTACATTATAGTCCATCTTCATTAATGATTTCCACATTAATCAATGTTAGTGATAATTTCATGATGCTTTTAGTTCCTGATGAATCAAGGCAGCTTTCCCTGAGTATTATGGCAAAAACAGGCTTTCCTGAAAGCCGAGGGCAGAAACAGTCAATGGAGTCTAGGATTTAGGCAGAAATCTGAGTAAGTTTGAGTGGAAGGAGTCAGGAAGAGAGAAGGCAGGCTGGAAGGCAAGGCAGCTCTTTGGGCAGACGATCAGTATCAACCACAGAGAGAATATAACGACATATGTAAGGGTGTATTGTGGAAAGTGAGGCTGGGGTGGCAGACATGAGCATGATCACAGAGCTTCTGTGCTATGTATGCTGGGAAACAGGTTTTTTTCCTATAACTAATGGGGTGCAGGAAGGGATCTAAGTATGAGAGGAAACTTTACAGTTCCACTATTGGAATTTATCCTTTTTTAAAAAGCTAACTTTATTTATAAAAAAACAAAACAAAAAAAACTTTCAAATAATAATTCTAAATGTTTTGCTAGATATAACTCTGTTGTGGGATTTCTTTTTTAGGCAGTAGATAAGTGCATAAGATTTTTTTGATAGTGAAAGTATAAAACTCCATGGGAAGCCCCACAACTTCCATTTCAAATGGCTATTCTCACTGTAGAGAAGGTCACTGAAATGTATACATTTTGGGTCTGATTAACTTCGTTGTGTGATGTTATAATTTCCTACTCAACTTGACAGGTGTGACCTACCAGGAGTTGCATTGTTAAAAATAACAACAAAAACAACAAGAAGAAACTGATTCTTTCTCTGGCTGCTATCTCATGCCAATCTCAGTATCTAATGTTTATCAGCTGGTGGTGCGATACTGTGTCCATCTTCCCTTAGGGTCTTGTATGGACTGAGGTTCTGTGGCATGGATGTTGTGTATACTGTCACATCACTGTTAGGTTTTATCTGTAAGCCCCCCCCCCCACCAATGTGTTCTGGAAACATTGGTTCCTTGATGTTATCTACCACATCTGGCTCCTAAAATCCCTCTCTCCCTTGGCATATCCCTGAGCCTTGAGGAGAGGGATGATTATAGCCCATATATGATTGGGCTGTCCACAGTTTCATTTCTAGGTCAAAATATTAGCAGAAAAACACATGAGGATAAAAGAAGATAGTGAAATGTTTCATGAAAACACACTGCACATTTTATGTGGAAACTCACTATTATTACCTTGATTGAAATTCTAATTAAGCTATCTTAATTACCATCTGTGGCAGTTAATCTTGATTGTCAACTTGATAGACTTTTGAATTGCTTAGGAGAAGAACCTCTGGGCATGTTTGTGGAGTCATTTAATTGGGATATAATTGAGGAGTGATGACCCCAGACTGAATATAAAGGAGAAAGTGAGCTGGTCACCATATTCATCTTCCTCTGCTTCCTGACTGTGTGTGCAGTGTGATCAGCTGCCCCTGGCTCTGATGAGTACACCTTTCCCACCGTGATGGATTGCATCCTAACCATGAGTCAAAATAAAAAAAATTACTTCTTAAGAATTTATTTGTCTAAGGCTGTGAAGAATTGAGTACGAATTTCAATGGAGATTGCATTGAATCTGTAGATTGCTTTCGACAAGATGGCCATTTTTACTATATTAATCCTGCCAATCCATGAGCATGGGAGATCTCTCCATCTTCTGAGATCTTCAATTTTCTTCTTCAGAGACTTGAAGTTTTTGTCAAGCAGATCTTTTACTTGCTTAGTTAGAGTCACACCAAGGTATTTTATATTATTTGTGACTATTGTGAAGGGTGTTGTTTCCCTAATTTCTTTCTCCAACTGTTTATCCTTTGTGTAGAGGAAGGCTACTGATTTACTTGAGTTAATTTTATATCCAGCTACTTTGCTGAAGTTGTTTATCAGATTTAGGAGCTCTCTCATGGAATTTTTGGGGTCACTTAAGTATACTATCACGTCATCAACAAATACTGATAATTTGACTCCTTTTCCAATTCGTATCCCTTTGATCTCCTTTTGTTTTCTAATTGCTCTGGCTAGGACTTCAAGTACAAT
>NW_022196906.1:76536376-76548896 GCF_008632895.1 Mastomys coucha | reverse complement strand
GCATTCTCTGATAAGTGGATATTAGCCTAGAAGATTGGAATACACAAAGTACAAACCACAAACCACAAACTGAAGAAGAAGGAAGACCAAAGTAAGGATACTTAGTTCCTTCTTAAAAGGGGGAACAAAATACCCATGGAAGGACTTGTAGAGGCTAAATATGGAGCAGAGAGTAAAGGAAGGTCAATTCAGAGACTGCTCCACCTGGGAATCCTTCTCATATTCAGTCATCAAGTCTAGACACTATTGTGGATGCCAACAAGTGCTGGATGACAGGAGCCTGAGATAGTTGTCTCCTGAAGGGCTCTGACAGTACTCGACTAATACAGAAGTAGAGGCTCAGAGCCATCCATTGGACTGAGTACAGAGTCCCCAATGAAGGAGCTAGAGAAAGGACCCAAGGAGCTGAAGGGTTTGCAGCCCCTTGGGATGAACAACAATATGAACTAACTAGTACCCTCAGAGCTCCCAGGGACAAAAACTCCAACCAAAGAGTGGGTGGACTCATGGCTCCAGCAGCATGCGTATAGCAGCGGATGGCCAAGCTGGTCATCAATGGGAGGAGAGGACCTTGGCCTGGTGAAGGTTCTATGCCCCAGTGTAGGGGAATGCCAGGGCCAGTAAGCAGGAGGGGGTGGGATGGTAAGCGGGGGAGGGGAGAAGGAACAGGGGATTATTTTAGTTTTTGGGTTTTTTATTTTATTTTTTTCTTTTCTTCTTTTCTTCTTTCTTTTCTCTTTTCTTTTTTTTGGGGGGGGAGGGGAACCTGGGAAAGGAGATATTGTAAATAAGAAAACATGTAATAAAAAAAATTTAAAAAAAAGAATTTATTTGTCCACCTAAAAAAGGCAAGTAATTAATATAACATTTTATTCTACTGAGCCTAGTAAACAAACACAACTATATTCTCTTCACAATGTGATTGTAACTCATGGTCTGTGCTTCAGTTTCTACTTCCAGCTTACTTTGAGTACTTGTCTTTTCTATCCTTGGTGATGGGTCATAATCTGTTAGCGAAATAGACCCCTTTCTCCTCAAGTTGATTCTGCTCAGTGGTTTATCACAACGGAGAAGCCGACTAGTCAACCCAGCTTTCCTAAGAGAATATCTGAAGAAGACACCTGAAAAATGTATCCAACTGAGGTCTCACTTAGATTGTTCTTTCTCATTATCCTACTTTCTATTCTAGTAGAACCTAATTCTTGACTCAATACAGAAATATAAAACATATGCACAAAGCTTCAGACCTTGTTCTAGATTTAACTCCTCTGAGAAAGACAGAGAATTAGAGTTTTCTGAAACTTGATCTATCAGTTTCAAAGCACCTCATTCTTATTTTCTCATAGGTTTTTCCACAGTCCTGAGGGTTACAGAAACTAGATACTTGTCATCTTTGACTTATAACAGAGGAACTAGAAGCTAGAAATGTTAAATGCTTTCTTGTTCTCCTAAAACCATGGAGCCTTGATTAAACTGCAGAAGCACAACAGCAGTCTTGAGTTTCACTGTTAAATTTATTACTTTGTGTAATTCAAAAAGAATCTATGTCATTTAACTTTTATTATTAAAATAAAAGGATCAGATTCATTATTTTCTATTGAGTCTTAATGATATTATGAAGTATAATGTACACAAAAACATTCTAGTTTCTAAAATCGATGTTTTGCTAGCATTAATCTCTTTTATAGCTTTACTGATTTTTTATTTCATTCTGTATATTGTCATTCATGAATATTTGTGTACTAAGGCTATGATCCCTGGTAGGACACTTATGTACTTGTGGATAGCCCTACACACATACATACACAGGTAGGGTGATTATGAAAAAGTAAAAAGAGAGAAATAAGTTGAGAAGAGGTAAGGGATGAGAGAATTATACGGAGAATTAAGGGAGAATATGATCCAATGTTAAATGCATATACTAAATTCTCATAGAATTTATAAAATATTCTAAAATAAATAAAATAATACAGAAGTGCTAGCTCAAAGAATATCCTTGATGGGCCAATAAAATCAGCAGTTTAGTTAAATATTCCTTGCATGTATAAGTTTCGAACATTCTTTGCAACTAAACAGAAAGTCTACATCAACACTTGTGACACATGCCGAAAGGTTATGTTTTTCATCAGAAAAATGACAGGTATAATAACAGCAAACAGACACCTATGACAAGTGAGTATGCCCTTAAGAAGAAAAAATTATATTTGTGATTGATGATAAATTCATTATTTCAGACAAATTTAGAAGTTAGAAAATCTTGCGTACATTACAGGGAATTTGATAGTTTCCTGATATTTAGAGGCTATTTTGCTGAGATTAATAGAAATATTGACAAATATAACATTTTAAATATTATGTAACAGAATGTATCAGCTACTAGAAGTTTATGTGCCAGTGGCCCAATATTTTCCAAATGATCAGAACATGGGTGAAAGGAGCCAGTGTGTTATAAAATATCAGAATGTGGCTACTTAAGTGTAAAGGTTTCCAGATAGTTGATACCAAGGACAAAGATAACTGCTGCTTTTCATACTTTTTGCTTAAGTCTTTGCCATGTCTGTACTTTTCTCCTACTTTTCCATGTTTCCATATTCTGTTAGGTTTGTGTGTGTGTGTGTTTGTGTGTGTGTGTGTGTGTGTGTATGGGGGGCAGGGCAGACAGACAGACAGATATATATACCTACAAATGTGTTTGTGTGTGTGTGTGTGTGAGAAAGAGAGAGAGAGAGAGACAGAAAGAGAGAGGGAGAGAGAGAGAAAGAGAGAGAGAGAGAGAGAGAGAGAGAGAGAGAGAGAGAGAGAGAAAGAGAGAGCACTTATGGAGAGACCAGAATATCCTGTGTTGTCCTCTGTATCTGTCTTCTTTATTGCCTTGAGACATGGTCTCTCAGATAACTAGAAGCTCATTGTTTGTGGTGAAGCTTCGTTGCCTAATTAGCTCCGATCTCCACCTGTCTCCCTCCAATGACTCTTTATTCCTAGGGTTACGGGCAACCACAGCAATGCCAGGCTTCTGGTAGTTTGATTTCAGGTCCTCAGGCTTGCTGAGAAAGCTCTTCTCAGGCATCATCTCCCTAGCCCCTCTGATCCACTCCTAAGGTCTTTCACAGGACACACAACGGAGGTGCTAAACACAAACATAGAGTAAATTATAAAATGAAGAAGTTATAAGCCATATTTATAAAATCCCAGCATATTGAAGGCCTGAAAAATATTATTTATTTCTCATAAAGTATTAAGGATTCAGAGGTCTATGCCAGGACAAAAGTATACCAGCACCATTTCCATCCGCAAGCCCCCATGACAGAGGAACTCTTTGTGAACTTTTCCAGCCCTTGCTTGCATTTATTGTCTCTGTAATGTCAGTACTTCACAGGGAGAAAACACTGCAGAGCTGATGACCAGAATCTTCGTCTTCTCAGGCTTTGTAAGAATGCATCACAATCAGGATAGAATGACCAAGATCAAAGCACCAGGAGATTCTTTGTCTATGATGGCCCATTCTTTTTTGATGGTGTGTGTACTTGTGTCTTTCCATGGTAGAAAGAACAAATTATTTAGCTGAGATTTCTTTACAAGGAAATCAAGGAGTTATTTCTCAGGGATTCACTTACATGATTGGGTCACCAATCAAAGCCCCCACTGCTTATTAGTATTGCATGTAGTAGGGGATCAGGTTTCTGACGGAACTGTTGGTGGACACAAATATACAGACATAGCAATAGGGTTGTGGAACACTAAAGAAAAAGTTCAAAGACAGCTATTCTAAAATTAGCTAGATGTCGGTCATCTGTCCATAATAGCCTTTGCATTTAATTAAAAAATAACGGAAGGAACTATGAATGCATGACATATTCTCTTATGAGTAAGAGAACTCACTGTATGATGTTTTTTCTTTTATATGTACATTCTAAAATAGATGCAGTCTGGGTAATTTATAAAGATCTTCAAAACATACTTAGGTGATGCTTATTACAAACACAAACCGCGGTAAACTTTGGATACTGTGACCACGGAAATAGAACATTTTCCAGGTCGAGAAATTTAAATATCTAATGTAAAACATTGTATGTAGAGGGCAATTAAAATACACATGTTGCTTCAGAGGTATGTACCAATTAACACATATAGTCTTGACTTTAAGCTGAAACAATCATGTTAGCTTATTGTGAAAGAGCAAAATCACTTTGCTAGCTTTTCTGAAGTGAAGTTGTATCTTAAATGCTTCATTTTACCGCATAAATATTTCAAGTCAAGTTGCCCTTAGAATGTTAAAACATTTCTTTTCCTGTTTGTTTCTGACAGTGGTTTCTTTGAGATCGGGTCTCCTATGCAATGTTTCATGATTCTAAGGGTGTTTCTGAAAGGGTGGCTGCCACTGTACCTAACACAGAAACATTTAGTTTGTAGAGTAAAGCTGTGATTCTCAGAAACTGTTACATTTCTATAGAAACAAAACCTGTAAGATACAAGTTAAAGCAGATGATCTGACCACAATCCAAATAAAACTTTATTACATGTTTGGATCCCTAACCCAGCAAGTAATGAATAGAAGGCTGATGCACAGATCTCTTAAGAAAGATTTCCTAGAGCCCTTTGTACATGAGCTAAATCTGATTTGGACTGTGCTAGGGCCATTGTAGGACTGACAGGAGACTCAGTGGTTTGGATGCAGTTCCCATGTGCAGAAGCCTTCGGTGCTTCAACCTTTCAAATGTCTGCCATCAGCTTCTCCGCGTGCTTTTAAACAAATGAATCCCCCCCCCCCCGCCCCCGTACACATCAAGGGAAACCGACTGTTGAAATGCAGCTACCTGTCTACAGTGAAAGCGGGAGTGAAACTGTTACTACTTTTTAACCACGCTTTACCGTTGCTTTTGCACTTTAGTATCAGATGTGTTCCTAACCAGTGTTAAGATGAATGTGCCCATGGGGAGTGAGTGCTCATGGAAACAAGGCCTCCGATGTTAACATAACATTGTGTAAAATAGCAGTTCCACCCAAACGTGTCATATTTTCAGGAACAAACATTCGGCGCTGACTGAGTGGAGGAGCTTTTCTTGCAGTGCTACGGAGAACAGCTTGAAGTGATCACTTGGGCATTCTAAGCAGCACTAAATATCTCCTTTAGCTTGCAGTGCACTGTAGCTCTGTAATCACCATGCCTGTGCAAAGAAGCGGGCATTTTTCATACATCTCTTTGAAGTTCTCATTTTTCTCTTATTCGTATTCTTTGTCCATCTAAGCTCTTTGAAGAAAATATACCAAGAAGAAACTAATGTCTATACAAGAGATCATAAAGCACAGGTTATATTTCAAACTGAAATCTCCACAGAGACTATTAGTGAAATATGGAGTTTAAACCTTCCAGAGGGAAGGAATGGAACCATGGGCCCTGCTCACAGAGGGCATCCTTGCTGCTCGTCAGTCACTTAGTGTTCCTGGAATGCTTTGTGTCTGGACTACGTTCTGAGGCTTTATGCATCTAGAGGATATCAGCCACCATAAAACCTACTTTTCTCTCTTCCCATCAACGGCCTTTTCTAGTGTGAGGAGAGGAAAACAGATCTTAGTGGTGGGAGGGTAGAAGAACATAGGGGCTAAGGAATGAGGATAGATACGATGCCCAGAAGATGCTCCAACATGGAATAGGACAAAATGCTCCACCATGTTCATAGCAGCCTTATTTATAATTGCGAGAAACTGGAAACAACCCAGATGTCCCTCAACAGAGAAATGGATGCAGAAAATGTGGGATGTCTACACAATAGAGTACTACTCAGCTATTAAAAACAATGAATTTATGAAATTCTTAGGGAAATGGATAGATCTGGAGAATATCATCCTGAGTGAGGTAACCCAATCATAAAAGAACACACATGGTATGCACTCTCTGATAAGTGGATATTAGCCCAGAAGCTCAGAATACCCAAAATACAATCCACAAACCACAAGAAACTCAAGAAGACCAAAGACCAAAGTGTGGATGCTTTGTTCCTTCTTAGAAATGGGTACAAAATACCCATCTAAGGAGTCACAGAGACAAACTATGGAGCAGAGACTGAAAGAAGGACAATCCAGAGACTGTTCCACCTGGGAATCCTTCCCATATTCAGTCAACAAACCCAGACACTATTGTGAATGCCAACAAGTGCTGGCTGACAGGAGCCTGATATAGCTGTCTCCTGAGAGGCTCTGACAGTGCCCAACTAATACAGAAGTAGAGGCTCACAGCCATCCATTGGACTGAGCACAGGGTCCCCAATGAAGGAGCTAGAGAAAGGACCCAAGGAGCTGAAGGGCTTGCAGCCCTTTCCCTTAGGAAGAAAAACAATATGAACTAACTAGTACCCTCAGAGCTCCCAGGGACTAAACCATTAACCAAAGAGCACACATAGTGGGACTCATGGCTCCAGGAGCATATATATAGCAGAGGATGGCCTAGTCCGTCATCAATGGGATGAGTGGCCCTTGGTCCTGTGAAGGTTCTATGCCCCAGTGTAGGGGAATTCCAGGGCCAGGAAGTGGGAGAGGTTGGGTTGGTGAACAGGGGGAGGGAGGAGGAAACAGGGATTGTTTTTTGTTTTTGTTTTCTCAGAGATGTAACCAGGAAAGGACATATCATTTGAAATGTAAATAAAGAAAATATCTAATAAAAAAAAAAAAAGAGGAAGGGATATTTAAATGCAGAGAGGAATGGGAGGGTATGTGGAGGGAATTGAGGGAAAAGACTATGCTCTTCCCAGAAACCATAGAATGCCAACTAAAAGCCAAGTGCCAGGTATGGAATACCTTCCTCAGAGCTGTTGGACAGAAGCTTCCCAGAGAACCTTGAAACAGCAGGAGAAATTGCCACTGCCTTTGCCTGCTCATCGGGAATTGATGGTACGAGTATACAGCTGAGCACACCACACAGTAAAGCCACAGGACATGGAGAAATCAAGTTGTTAGTAAGGACTACATGTCCTCCTTCCAGAAAGGCTTCATATTATCCCAAGCTGCAATGCAGGTTCCCTTGTAAGAGCCAAGTGTGTGCTACCTTCAGGGATAGGTTCTTACCAGAAAGTTCTGATGAGTTACCAAGAACAATGGCTATGACCTGTATTGTTTTGGCAGTCTCTCAGAATACCCTATCCATGAACTTGAAGGGATGCATCCCCACACTTAGCACTGGGATTTTTGTTTAATGACCTATCGCTTCTGGGATCAACATTAACACTTGTTGAAGAGGAAGGACTAATTTGTATGTTTACTTAAGATAATTACTGATGATGTACTTTAGACTGGATGCTATGCTACTTCTTTTTAGAAATAAATTACTAAGTATTGTAGTCCCTGTACTATCTCAGAGTACCTCGAAACATATTCACGTCACAGTAGCTCAACAAGGATCATTAGATTAATAAGATGTAACAATACGGTTTTAAATGAAGTTACAGTTCAGATTTAGAGGAGCATGCTTAAAAAAAGAGAGAAATCACATCCTAATTAGCTACAGATCATGATTAGGGGGATAATTTTTTATCTTTCGTGCCTCAGGAGACCAACCTATTCATTTACTCTGGCAACTCTGGTTTCCTTGAGAAAGGGGCTTCTATGGAGATCTAGTTGACAGGGAGCAGGGAAGCATAGCAGAAGATCTGGGTGTGCTCTGTCCCAGCCACCCAGAAGCTGTTAGCAGGCGTCAAGGTAACTGTAGGCAACTGGGCCCAGAGAAAAGGATTATTAGGTAGATATGATAGTCCATTTCAATGACCTTTACATCTGTTCTGTAAGGACTACTGGAAGTGTCGCAGTTCTAAACCCTTATATTGCAGATATAATCTCCACAGTCAGAAACCAACTTTCCCTTTTCCTGTTTCTATCTCTCATTCATTGACGTGGCATGTCACATCCCAGGCCCACTCCTATCTCCCCGACCCCATATCTTTTGGTTGTGGTTGTTTTTAACTCCTCCAGTAAATACATTTTTAAAGCATTCAATGCATGCCATAGATCTCTCCTATATCCCACATAAAAGAAAGACCCTCAAATTCATCTTGTACCGGAAATCAGTCTTTTTAGGCATCAAAGGTTCTCTGCAAGAAGTGCACAGGAGACAGCAATGCCACCATTCCTTCCCAGTTTCGTTTTTAATCGTGGCTTAGAAATCAAGAAGTGGGAAGTTCCAAGTGGAAATTGCTCATATAAATCGTTACTTTTTGAATAAGGTGAAACCCCTTCTTAGTAAGCTCATTATTGTTTGATATGTGCGGTAGGAAACAATGAGTGAAATTGTTGCTTTTCACAGTAGAGTCTAACAAGCAAATGTAAACAATATTCGAGTATAACTGTACTTGTGTCCAATAAAAAAGTGTTCATGTGTGTGCTGCAAAGTGGGAATAACAGGGAGAGTTGCTCCTGGTTATAGCAGTTAGAGAAAGCTTCACAGAAAGCATTATGTTTTAATTTCATCATAAAATTATTGAGAACAAACATTATTCACTACCAATAACGGGGAACAAAAGCAGGAAAAGGTAGGCTGAGATATATTAAATTTCTTTCATTACACTGGAATGACCCTGGTGATTTCTTTTTTAGTTACTGATAAACCTCAGCACAAGAGCCATTAATCCTGTAGCCATATATCCTCATACTTATGGAAAAGGGAAGAATTAATCATCTTTAATTTGCATTTTATTGCCAGGGTTGCCAAATGCAGAGAAAATAATTAGCATTATTTTCTGTAGTTTACTGAAAGCATCTCTTGAATTAATTATCATCTAAAGCATAGGATTATTCAGACACTGACTATGCACCTGCTTTCCCTCCGCCAAGCGTTCCATACATAATGATTCACGATCCACTTCAGAATGCTCAAAGCAAGCGTTCCTCATTATTTTATTTAAGTGCATTTTCCATTTTTCATTAACTCACCAACATAAATAATAAACCTATGTTCCCTTAGTCCTTTCAGTTCCTAACAAAAGTAACACATCCTTATGAATGATAAGGATTTTTCTTGAAAATGTTTTCTGCAACAGTCAGTCCTTCAATTTCTCACTACAGAAGCACAAAGAAAAAGAAGCTCTAAGCCAGGGACTGATTAAGTTTGGTGGAGAATCAGAATCCATGGATTAAAACCTCTCCTGAATTCTACAAACAGTTAGGGTATACACCTAGGCTCTTGGATACAGTATATATCACAAGTCAGGAACATGCCAAACTCAAAATATTAGTTTTAGTGTCTCAGGAATCCATTAGAGCACTATAGTGCTCTTACAGAGCACTATAAGTCTATACCATTAGACTTATGGTACATGATTCTACATGCATGTATGTAAAAAAGGACTGAACATAAGAATAGAGAGGGCATTCAACTGATACCTAAGTGCACAAGATAGGAACACCTTACATGGCCACCCACTGAGGAACCATAGTCAGCTCCAATGATAGTGACCCATTAGAGTGTAAGTGAAGAAAAGAAAATTACAGATACATAAATAACCAAATATAAACGGACCTTCCGAGAAACATGAGTAGCCAAGCAAAGGAGTAGTGTCTTAAGTATGAAGTGGAAGTACAAGACTGAAAGTGACTTTTTAGAGAAGAGCCATAAGGACAAACACAGAAGAGAGTTCAACCATCATGATGGGTGATAGAAGAGAATACATACCCTGCAGAAAAAATTGATTAAAATCTAAAAAGACAAGGAGAGACCAAATTGCAAAAGGCATGTGTGTAATTAAGGAAGATTAGCATGTAGCGAAATAAGGAAATAATACATAAAATTCCAAGTGGAAAATTGAAATGTATACCAATGATAAAACAATCCTTAAGGACAAGTATTAAAAGAAATTGAGTAAATAATGATGAGATAACTTGAAAAAGGACAAATAAAAGTGATGAAGGAATATCACGAATGTAAATGACAAGAGCTATGAGGCATAAGGCTTCATCCCAGGGATGCAGGGATGGTTCAACATATGAAAATCCATCAACGTAACCCACCATAGAAACAAACAGAAACAAACAAACAAACAAAGTACATGATCATCTCATGAGATGCTGAAAAGGCCTTTGATACTATTCAATACCCCTTCAAGATAAGAGTCTTAGAAAAAACATAACCTAAACATAATTAAAGCAATATACAGCAAGCCAATAGCCAACATCAAATTAAAATGAGAAAAATTCAAAGCAATTCCATTAAAATCAGGGACAAGACCAAGCTGGCCACTCTCCCCATATCTATACAATATAGGACTTAATGTTCTAGCTAGAGCAATTAGCCAACAAAAGGAGATCAAGGGAATACAAGTTGGAAAGGAAGAAGTCAAGATATCACTATTCACAGATGACATGATGGTATACATAAGTGACCCCAAAAATTCTACCAGAGAACTCCTACAGCTGACAAACACTTTTAGCAAAGTGGCTGGATTCAAATTTAACTTTAAAAAAATCCATAGGTCTCCTTTATACAAATGATAAATGGGCTGAGAAAGAAATTAGGAAAACAAAACTCTTCACAATAGCCACAAATAATATAAAACATCATGGTGTAACTCTTTAAGGAAAGAAATTGAAAGAGATACCAGAAGATGCAAAGATCTCCCATATTCCTGGATAAGTAGGGTTAACAGTAAAATTATCTTATCAAAGGCAATTTACAGGTTCAATGCAATTCCAACTTAAATTCCAACACCATTCTCTACATATCTTGAAAAAACAGTACTCAAATTCATTCAAATTCATGAAGGCTTTTCAAATTCAAAAGATGGAGTTTTAAAAAGTATATTCTCAAAGAATGCTAAATTAATAACACCTTAGAGCCAACAAAATTCTTAGTACAAAGTTGTAAACCCTGAGGTCATGTACACATAAGCAACAAAGTCAGACTCAGAGCATATATTTATAATATATATGTATATATACATACATATATATGTGTACATATATTATGTAACCATAATAATCAAGGAAAAAATTGGCTGTCAGTTAGGTAGTGGGAGATGACTTGTTAAGCATCCTTAGCCTTGCATATTAGTGAAGTCCTACCAATGGATGTAGCTGACAGATGCCCATGTCAAGCTAAGATCCCCCACCTGCCACCACCACTCTAACTACAGTTAATATTCAATGTTAATTTTGTTACCACGGAAATATTTCTAGGAGTAGCTCAGCAGTTTCCAACACAGGGACCCTGGTTGTAGAAAAGCAAACATGGGAAGCAGACCAAATCAGGGTAAGGATTAATGTATGACCAGAAGGATGGCCAGCAATCTTGAATGTGAATCATCTCTTCCATCATTGAGTGCAATGAAGCCCAAGGATATGAGTGCAGACTCACATGCTGGACTTCTGTCCTCTTCCCTTCACACATGCACTGTAGGACATATGTGCCCCACACACAGACAGGGAAGGAAGAGAAAGAGAAAAAGGGAGAAAGAAAGAGAGACATAGAGACAGAAAGAAACAGAGACTAAAGTTTTAAGCAATGTAAAAATGGAGAACACTACAGTCTAATTTAACAAATGAATAAAAACAGATGCAAAACTTTAAGCAAAATTCTTGCAAACCAAATACATGAGCACATTAATAATATAATAAGAAATCTATGAATGTGAGAGGACTTAAGACATGAGAGGGCTTAGAAGGTAGAAAGGGATAAGAGGAATTATGTAATTAAAGAAAAATGAATTAAAATTTAAATAAGACAATAATACAGCAAGAACAATGTAGCTTTTCTAGAGGACTACATGGTTGTTTAAACATAAACAAATCAATAATTTTAATACAGTACAATGATAAAAATTGAGATCACATAATAGAAGAAGAAAATCTTGAGATCATCTTGATAGATGCAGAAAAAGATGTTAGATAAAGGTCAACATAATTTCATGATAAAAGTCTAGAACAGATTCAAGAAGATATACATATCTCAAAATAGCAAAGACTATGTAACACGTCTATAGCCAATATCATTTTAAATGCACACTGAAGCATTTCTTCTAAAAATCTGTAATGAAACAAGTATTCCGGAGGAACTGCCAAACTGACGTCCAGAGTGGTTGTGCCAGCTTTCAGTCCCATCAGCAATGAAGGAGTGTTCTTCTTTCTCTACAACCTCACCAGCATCTGCTGTTACCTGAGTCTTTTATCCTAGCCATTCTGACTGGTGAGAGATGGAATTTCAGGGTTGTTTTGATTTGCATTTCCCTGATGACTAAGGATGCTGAACATTTCTTTAGGTGCTTCTTAGCCATTCGGTATTCGTCAGTTGAGAATTCTTTGTTTAGCTCTGTACCCCATTTTTAATAGGGTTATTTGGCTCTCTGGAGTCTAACTTCTTGAGTTCTTTGTATATATTGGATGCTATCCCTCTATCGGATATAGGATAGGTAAAGATATTTCCCCAATCTGTTGGTTGCCATTTTGTCCTATTGACAGTGTCTTTTGCCTTACAGAAACTTTGGAACTTTATGAGGTCCCATTTGTCAATTCTTGATCTTAGAGCATAAGCTATTGGTGTTCTGTT
>NW_022196906.1:76525256-76535787 GCF_008632895.1 Mastomys coucha | reverse complement strand
TTGGCTCGTATTGTGGTAACTTGATACAAGAGTTACAAACGTCAAGCAAAGCATTCAGTCTCACTCTTTGTTATTCTCTTACAAGTCACCTCTCAATTTAATTGTCTACATTTCTTTTGGGTATATAAATACTTTTAAAATATGTAAGCTGTTCTGAAAACCATAGTATAGAGCAAAAACATGAAATAAACAATACTACTAATAGAGAGGCTAAGATAGAGAAACAAGATCTCAAGACCATTATGTTGTACACAGCAAGACACTGTCACAAACAAACAAGCTGAAAGTGTATATGGATTGTATAATATTGGATCTATTTCTCCAATTACCAAATTAGAGAGACCATTGGATGACAGTCAATAATTTTCTAATTCCTCATATTTTTGGATTTCAATCGATTAGGATATGTTAATATTAATTTTCATATTAAGATATTAAGAAAAAGTAATTGTTACTTCCTGTTGTTTTTGTTGTAAGAGGTAGAATTAGGTTTATGTAAATTGCTCTGTAGTACAGCTTAAGATCCGGGATGGTTATCCCACCAGAGGTTCTTTTAGTGTTGAGAATAGTTTTTGATATCCTGATTTTTTTGTTTTTTTTTTTCTTTTTGTACTTTTAAGACAGAGTTTCTCTGTGTAGCCCTGGCTGTCCTGGAGCTTACTCTGCAGACCAGGCTGGCCTCGAACTCAGAAATCTGCCTGCTTCTGCCTCCCAAGTGCTGGGATTAAAGGCATGTGCCACCACCGCCTTGCTGATATACTGGGTTTTTTGTTATTCCAAATGAATCTGCAGATTGCTCTTTCTAAGTCTGTGAAGAATTGAGTTGGAATTTTGATGGAGACTGCACTGAATCTATAGATTGCTTTCAGCAAGATGGCCATTTTTACTATATTAATCCTGCCAATCCAGAGGACCCAGGTATACCACTCCTGGGCATATATCCAGAAGATGCTTCAACATTTAATAAGGATACATGCTCCACTATGTTTATAGCAGCCTTGTTAATAATAGCCAGAAACTAGAAACAACCCAGATGTCCCTCAACAGGGAAATGGATACAGAAAATGTGGGACGTCTACACAATGGAGTACTACTCAGCTATTAAAAACAATGAATTTATGAAATTCTTAGGGAAATGGGTGGATCTGGAGAATATCATCCTGAGTGAGGTAACCCAATCACACACATGGTATGCACTCTCTGATAAGTGGATATTAGCCCAGAAGATCGGAATACACAATGTACAATCCACAAACCACAAGAAACTCAAAAAGAAGGAAGACCAAAGTGTGGATACTTCATTCCTTCTTAAAAGGGGGAAGAAAATACCCATGGAAGGAGTTGCAGAGACTAACTATGGAGCAGAGACTGAAGGAAGGACAATCCAGAGACTGCCGCACCTGGGAATCCTTCCCATATTCAATCATCAAATCCAGACACTATTATGGATGCCAGCAAGTGCTGGCTGACAGGAGCCTGATATAGCTGTCTTCTGAGAGGATCTCACAGTACCTGACTAGTAGAGAAGTAGAGGCTCACAGCTATCCACTGGACTGAGTATAGGGTCCTCAATTAAGGAGCTAGAGAAAGGACCCAAGGAACTAAATGATTTGCAGCCCCTTAGGATGAACAACAATATGAACTAACTAGTACCCTCAGAGCTCCCAGGAACTAAACCACCAACCAAAGAGTACACATGGTGGGACTAATGACTCTAGCAGCATATGTAGTAGAGGATGGCCTCATTAGTCATCGATGGGAGGAGAGGCCCTTAGCCCTGTGAAAGTTCTATACTCCAGTGTACAGGAATGCCAGGGCCAGGAAGTGGGAGAGGGTTATTTTTATTTGTTTCTCTTCATTTTTGTTTGTTTTTTGTTCATTTTAATTTTATTTTATTTTATTTTTTTCAGAGGGGAAACTGGGGAAGGAGATATATGACATGTAAATAAAGAAAACATCTAATAAAAAAAAGAGAAACAAGTATTCCACTCTTTTAACTCGCATTCAATATACTGCTTAAATTAACAAAAGCAGTTAAACAAAAGAAAGATAAATAGATATAATAGGAAAAACCAAGAAGTCATATAATTCCCATGTGCAGCTGAAACTATTCTAATTTTTCAGGATTCTACAGACTACCAGAGACTTTTAATACTGATAAATATTTTCAGGAAGCTACACACAGACATAAGTATATTTATACATAACAGTAATAAACCACATGAGACAGGAATTGAAGAAAATATTCCACTTTCCACTAGTTTCAATAACAGTAAGTTCCGAGGAATAAACGTAACTGAGGCAGTAAAGGATGTTCATAATGAAATCTTTGAGATAACGAAGCAAAGAAACAAGCAAGGTACCAGAAGATAAAAAGAACACCCTTGCAGCTGGATTGGCAGAACTAATATTGTGAAATGCTGTTTCCAAGAGAACAGCTATAGATTCAAAGCAGTCTCAATCAAAATTCAATAATACGGTTAACAGAAATAGAAATACATTCTAAACACGTAATACCACATATATTGAAAAAAATTCCTAAATGTGGTAATGTCTGCCCTTCATGTTTACCACAGAGATGGAGTGACAAAGGCCATGGACATCAGAAGAACGAAACACAGTAAAGGACTGAAGTGCAAAGTCATGTAGCTATGGTGCTCCAGGTGTTGACAAAGGTATCAAAGCAAGTACTGGAAAAAAATGTTCCAATAAATGGTGCTGGGGATGATTAGAAATATTATACATACAGAATGTATTCATATTTCTTGTGTGTGTGTGTCCATGTGTGCATATATGTATCTATCACTAGAACAAACGATAGACCACTAAAGACATAAAACACAGTTTTGGTTTTTGTTTCCGTATGTCATTTTTACTTAACATGCTAGCAATCCGTTTCATTACGTCACCTTCACATATGGTGTACTACTGAACTCTCCCACTCTTCTTTCCTGTCTTCCTGTATCCCTATACCTTTCCAATGCCAGTAAGTCCTCTTCTTAGAACACTTTCATATCACAAATGTTCTATACCTCCAACCCTTAAAACATTTTGGGTTCTCTCATGGTCCCCTTTCTAGCTTCATGACCTTTATCTACACTCACAATGTACATTTAAATAAATAACAGTCTATAAGAGATAACATACAGTGTTTGATTTTCTATATTACTTCACTGAACATACATGTTCCAGCCACTTATTTTTTGTAAATTTCATTTCTTTTTTTGCTAAATACAATTCTATCATATCTTTGTAGCACATTTTTTAACATGCACTCCCCCACATCACACACACATACACACACACACACACACAAACATATACACACTGTTTTATGAGTATAACAAGTTTTTGAGCTGTGTTGTGTGTGCATAGGCAGCATGTGTGTGCCTGGTGACATTGAACATCAGAAGAGAATGATGGGTTCACTGTCACTGAAAGTGCAATCACTTGTAAGGAGAGTGCTGGGAACCAAAACAGACCATCTGAAAAGCAGCAAGTCCTGTTAACCACCCAGCCACCAGTTCAACCCCCTATACCACATCTTCATAATCTATGCCTCTGTTGTTGGACATCTTGGCCGGTTCCATTTCTTTGTCACTGTGAAAAGTGCAGTAAGAAGTCTGGATATGTATTTCTGGTGTATCATATAAAGTCATTTGGTTATATGGCCAGGAGGAGGTATGCCTGGTTCTCATGGAAGGTCTACTTTTTTGTTTTCTGAGTAAGCACTATACTTATTAGCATAGTGGATGCATCAAGGTTAGGTTTTAATATGTTCTTAGAAGTTTGGCACCTTACGACCATATTGCCCACATACCCCAAACTGTTTACATTTTAGTTGATATTTATATTATATCCACATAGACCTAATAATTTTGTACTCTAGATGTTACAGCACATAAGAAAAGCAGTTTGATCTATTAGATTTCTATCACTGTGGAAAAAAATATCTGAGATACTCTACATTAAGGAGTTAGATCTATCTTACCACAGGATTTCAGCCTTTTCTGTTAATGATTTCTGGGGCAAGGGAGAAAGCCATGGAAGGAAATACTAAGTGGAGTGAGCATGGTTTAGGGAAACAAAGTGCAAGGTGACTTTTCTAACAGAGTTCCTGCCTCATGCCCATTGAACATGTCTTAGCTTGCTTTCTATTGCTGTGATAGATCACAGCCAAAAGCAGCTTGGGGAAGAAAGGGTTTATTTAGCTTACACAGCCTGATCACAGCCCATCATGGAGGGAAATCAGAGACAGAAATCAACAGGCACTAGGAGGCAAGAACTCCTGGAAGTTTAGATACCATAGAGAAGTGAGGTTTGCAGTGCTGCTTTGTGGCTCACTGCAGGCTGAGTGATATTGGGCTGAGTCCATCCACATCAATGAGAAAATGACTCCATGGATGGAGCTAACTGAAATTCCTTTCTTCCTTAAGCCTCTAGCTTGTGTCATGATAATAAAAGACTACCAGCAAAAATTATAAAAGCATAACCAGATTAACGTATTTGTCAGAATGGAGCCCTAAAGAGCCAATCACTTTCTAAGGCTCAATTTCTCAATACTATCCTCTTTGTATACTACTTAACATCTGTGAGGTTTTGGAAGACATTTAAGAAGCAAACCGTAACCTGTCCTACCTTAGTCACCAGATACCAAGCACTTCTTTTGTTCTTCTTTCATTTCCCCCATTGAAAAAGGCTTCGTTCTATAGCAGATGGATATCATGAGAGAAACCCAGAATCCACAGCTGCTCACCAGACACACACACACAAACACACACACACACACACATACACACACACACACACAAACACACACACTCTCCATATATAAATAATAATAATAATAATAGTAAAAGAAGTGAAGGTCATGAATTAGAGACAGTAGTGGGGAATATAAGAAGTTGGAGTGAGGTAGGATGGAAATGTTGTAAGTACAATATTCACATATAAAACTGTAAAAAATGTAAAAATAAGGCAAAATAATCTAGTCTGCAAGTGATGAACACTACATAGAATTTTTAACTCTATCAATCTTTGAACACATCAACGTTTTGTCAAGAAACAGTCTGAAACAAGCTTTCAGAAAATATGGAGATTCTATGTTAATTCTGAATTTTGGGAACTCTTGAGCCTTGCTATATCCACACACAATGATTATTTACTAATGAAATACTCTCATGGGAAATGCACACGTGTGATACATCAGGACTCAGTATCAGATATTTCTCCTAAGTTCCTTTTAAATAAAATATAATAAAAAAGAGAAGAGCTCATACCAAGGGACCCTAGTCTTTAGTTTTTATACATGAAGATGTTTATAAAAACTCTATTCGAAATGATGTACTGACTGACTGCTGCTTGACCCAAGGATCTTGGGTCTGCAATATCATTAAAAGATGAATAATTTTGGAAGAATATAGTAGTTTCTCTCTCATATGAAACAGGCGATCTGTTTCTCACATTTATTGCTATGATTACTCTTTCTCAGTGTCTCATATTAAAAATACTTATTTTGTTGGTATAATTTACCCTGATGTAGAAATTTAGTTAGTTTTATATCAGGAATATGTATGTATGAAGATGCCACATTCAGAATATTGCATGTCTATTTTTATTAATGAATTGTTTAGTTCTCATTTTAATAAACAAGAAAACATATATCTAAAAGGTATAAACAACATAGCTTTTGAGTTTCTTTCGTACTATGCTTTTATTCTAAATTTTAAAGCTGACATCATGTAGAAATTTTATCTACTTTATAAACACTGGGTTTCTGAACTATGTAAGTATGAATATGCTACTCAGAATTCGGATCTCACCCATCCTTAGCAATGTTCCAAATGTACTTTTCATTTTAATAGTTTGGCTACTGTTCCCACAAACATGCCAAGTAGACAGCAGTAGGAACTGCATCTCAGGAGAAAAATATTGGTGTAAAAATGCAATTAAACTTGGAGTTTCATGTTCAGTCAACATACTCTGATATGCAAAGAGAATTTTTCTCTTCAAAATAAAATATTTATAAGGCAAAAGTCATAGGTGTTCACTCATAAAATATGCAAATTGAAACACTATAATTTTCCTCATGTATTACTTCAGATTCTATATTTAGAAGAGATCATTTTAAAATACGTGTACTTTGGAAGAGAGTCAATGATTTTGTACCTATAATTTTGGAGCTAAGTACATCTCTCCCTTGGATATTTCAATCTCCCTTTTAACTCAATATAATTCTTTCAAAATCTATGAACGAAGGGATAGGGGCCCATCTTGGGAGGGAGGCATCGTAATAAGCAACAGGCAAGATCATGTAGCTGAGAATTCACATCATCAAATGGAAGCACAAAGCAGAGTTCAAACCACAAGTGGTGGACGATTTAAATTTTCCATCCCGCACCCAGTGCCACACTTCCTCCAGCAAGGGCACAGGACAGAGACCTCCCCAAACAACACCACTATCTGGGGACTAAAACTGTTCAAATAATGGAGCCTATGTGGGACATTTATCATCCAAACTATCACAAAAATACAAGTAATATCCATGATTAATTTTTTTTTAAAAATGTAAACATAGTTATTTTATTGTGAGGCCAATTGATGGTGTAAGACAATGCTTCACTTTCCGAGAAACTCTGTGCCTTTGTTACAGTCTCCTTCGAAATTTAGGCATTCAGGTTGATACCCACCTTCAGTTATATAGGAATGCTAGTCTTTTTTCCAACTTAGCAGTTCAGTTCAGTGCATCTTCCTGCTGTTGTGAAGTATGCACTTCTTTCTGATCACTAATACAGCAACTTTTACAAAGGGTCTGTTCACATACTTTCTCCATTATCACACTGAGCATTGCTCTAATCCTTCCCAAGGGAATTGCGTTAAAGTAAGTATGAAATCAGTTGGCCATAGGTAAAAGGAATTATTTACAGATGACTACATTAGAAAACAAGTTTGAATTTTCTATCTTCATGGTCATGTTGATTAAAAACAATGATAGATTTGGCTCATATTGCTAAATATAAATAATTATATATGTATATGTATCTATATATATGCATATACATACATATATGTGTGTATAGATATCAGATATCTATTCCTAATATTACCTAACAAAAATTAATGAAGAATGTACTGGTAAGCTTTAATAGACAACAGTGGCCTTTAAACTGAGTTTAGAAAAGTTTCTTTTCTTCTAGAGGAGAGGTTCTCAACCTTCCTTATGCTGTGACCCTTTCATACAGATCCTCATATTGTAGTGACCTCCAACCATAAAGTCACTTTGTTTCTACTTCAGGACTGTAATTTTGCTACTGTTATGCATCGTAATGTAGCTATCTGATATGCAACTTCCAATGGAGTCACAACCCCCAGGTTGAGAACTGATCTTCTACAATTTTTGTCAGAGTATTATCATTTGATCTTGAACTTTTACTTAGAAAATTGATTATAATTGTAATGCAACTGATCCAGTTCACAGGAAGTAACTTCATCTTCTACTTCTTCAGTTCATTTTTAAAACAGGAAACTAAGGAATATATGTGTAACAAACATTATTAAGCTTACTGGTAAGGACTTCATTAATCTTTATATTTACTTAGGTTTGTATAGCTTTATTTTTTTAGTTATATTATTTTCAATTTATTTTTAAATCTGTTTTCTTATTACTGCTCTCATTTGCTTTAAGATTTTTAACAGATTTCTAATACATTCCTATAGACTATAATAACACATATATAGTAAGTGTCATTAAATAACAATGTTATTATCTTCTGCCATTTTTTTGATCTTTTGTTTTTGTTTTTGTTTTGTTTTGTTTTGTTTTTTGAGACAGGGTCTCTCTGTGTAGCCCTGGCTGTCCTGGAACTCACTCTGTAGACCAGGCTGGCCTCGAACTCAGAAATCCACCTGCCTCGGCCTCCCAAGTGCTGGGATTAAAGGCGTGCGCCACCACTGTCCAGCTCTTCTGCCAGTTTTTTCGTTTTATTAGAGGCCAGACAGGATGCTGAATGATCCAGGATTTGCTGCCTATGTCAGCTGCCTTATGGGTACTGGGGATTGAACCAGGGTGTCCTGGAAGAACATGTGGTGCTTTTGTCATCTAGCCATTTTTTCAGCCCCAGTTTGATTTTACTTCTGCGAATTTTCCCCTAGATGTTATGGGTCATACATCCTTGTTTGTTTTAAATATCTAGAGAGAAAAATTTAACAACATGTTACAAACTTTGTTTTTCCAGTGTTGCTCTAGCAGACAAGTATCTAACTGTGAATCATTGAAGACATTTGCAAAGATTGTCTTATATTTCCATCTACCTACATTTATGGTACTTTAAATCATCCTCATGTTCATTATATACTAACTCAATTTCTGTCCAAACACAAACATTTTTTCCATAGTAGCCTAATTCTTTTCAGTGATTTTTCTGTATCTCTTAATTGGGTAATACTTCTTGGTTAAATTAAATCTCTTCAGATTATCTCTCTTTTGGAATCTGTTGGTATATACAATGTATTGAGAGCTGGAAATAACCAATCTTCAACTGTGTACCTCTGCCTTCCCTCTGGCTTCCCACATGTAAGCTCTTCAACTGAGTGACATTACAACTCTTTGTCTAAGAGTATGGCACTGACTCTCTGGCCCTTAGTTGTGATGGACACCATGAGCTAACATTATAAAATTGATTTCTCCTCAAGAATGTATAAAATTTTATCTTTTATTTTTCCTTGCTTATAAGTCTTGAATGTATTATTGGTTGTATTAAAAAAAAAAAACTATTCAGTCGAAAGTAAGTGATAGAGGGAGTTAGACCTTACACAGTGCTCACATAGTCTGCTCACAGCTGAGACTGAACTCTCAGAACCCCAAAGAAGAAAAAACACCAACAGTTTAGCACACAGCTTCATGATCACAATGGCAAAAGTAGCACATGGCATTGCTAACCCAATTCTGTTGTGTGGTAACGGCTTAATTCATGAAAGCACAGCCCACAGACCCACTCTCCAGCCAGCTCACAAATTCCACAGCTTCTCATTAATCCATTTGTGTGAATTAGCAGCACTTCGTTCTGCTAGTTGCCTCTAGAAAATGCTGACTTATAGTTTCTCTGTCTTCGGTCAATACTAATATTTGGAAGGGTTGTCAAAACGATTGATTAGGAGAGCTCAAGTGAAGCCTTGAATACAGATGCCTGCAAACATGTGGCTGTTTGCCGTCTTACTGTTGTTTTTATCGTCTTCTATTACTCAAATTCGCACCTTTTTCCCTTCCACCCTCCTCCTCTCCCACCTTCATATGTGTTTTAAACAGCATGTATTTATGTGTGCCAGGTGCAAGCTGATATCCCTGCAGGCCAGCAGAGGACATTGAATCCTTTGGAATTACAGGCAGCTGTGATGGGTGCTTGAACCTGGATCCACTGAAAGAACAGTTAAGTGCTCTTAACAACTACCCCATCTCTCTCACCCCCTTATTATTTTAAAGCAGCATGACAGGACATCTGAGTTTAAATGATGACATTTGCACATGTCACTCTGCAGCCACGGTCAAGTGTCTTATTGACATTAAGGCTGTGCTACTGGATCTATGGACTGGATAAGAAGTATATGTGTTTCATGATGCTGTGTCAAAATTAAACCACACAGATAAAATTCAATTCAATTAAACTTCCAACATTGTTTCCTGTTAAGTGCCAAACCCATATTGTTTCCTCCAAATCCTGAGGACAGCTCTCATTACGCAGCGGCTCAGTTCCTCTGCATTCTGCTAGCCTCTGCTGATTCCACTCAAATAGACATATTTAACATGTTCTGTTGACGGGAAGTACTTTGGATTTGTAAACTATTATGGCCACTTCGCTGACCTTGGAACTCTTACAAACACCACCATGCATTTGTTTCAACATATTGTTCTCTTACAGTAGTCAGCTTGACTCATTTCTCCTGTAGATCTGTGACAGTGAGTTTACAAACTTACTTTTCAGAATCACTTAAACAGTTGCTGACTAGACGATTATGCCATGTTACCTATGGAACAAGACTAGAATAATAGTTCTAAGATCATCCCACTAAGTGTAGAGAAGTTAGAGGTAAGCACTTAGTTAAAAAGCACTTTAAAACCCCATGATATATGCGTATTTTTAAATTTCTTTTACTTGTGCCTATATATGTCAACTTATCTCTTATTTCTTTTTAATTGTACAACAGAGACAGTAAGAATAATAAAGGGACTATAGGGTACGCATATTTAACAATTAATTATCAACATAAAAATCTGGATATGCTGTCCAAGATGACGTGAGAAGCTCTGTACAGCTGAAAAGCTGGGAGCACTGGGGTTAAAACCTAAGTTGACAGTGGAATTACCAGGCATGCTTCTACACAGGGATGCTCAGGATCTCACTTCAGAGACCTCTGTTTCATTGGCTTGGGTATGGGTTGGTAACTGGGTACTTAAATTTGAAAACTCAACTGGGAAAATTCTCTTAGACAAATTTGTTGAAGAGCCACAATTCTCTATTTTAGATCCTCCTGTATC
>NW_022196906.1:76507759-76525246 GCF_008632895.1 Mastomys coucha | reverse complement strand
TATATCACCACTGGGGAATATTTAAGTCTATTGAACTAAACATTGCTTTGCTAAACACAACAGAAAATCTAGTACATGTGTGACAGTAAGGAGGACAAGGTAGGATTCTTTTAAAAACAAAAGAACAACCAACCATGTAAATGCCCTCTTGGCTGATATACCTTTCTGTAATTTTAGTAGCTGGAATATTCACATATATTAGAAATAATGAGCTACTGAAATAGTACCCAATCAATACAGGAAGAAAAAAAGTACAAAGCCAGCAGCTTATAGGTGTATTAAGCACAATTTAATGAGCTACAGTTTCCAGTTACACATACCTGATCGATGGCTCCCAGGTCATCCACAAAGCTGTTCACTTCTGATAGTAGCAGCGATATAATAGACTTCCTCAACAAGCTGCAACTTCCTAGGGTTACTAAGCTCTGAGAGACATAATGCTGCACCTGGAACTACAAAGGGATCTCAGTGAGCTTCTATTCCCATGGCATCAGGGTATTTAAAGGACAGCATCTAAGATTTTTATTGCGAAGGGGAGTACAAGATATTAGAATAACTTTGGGATTAAAACTGAGAAAAATTGTGAAAAATTACTTTCATATAGGTGCTATGATTTTATGTATCAGTCAAAAGTTTAAATGTATGGCAGCGTGCTAAAATGGGAGAAGTCGAACTGTCATAGCGTAGGAGTTTAGAATAAATGAAAGACTACATGCAAAGTGATTAAGAAAAAAATAAGAAAACAAAATTTAAGTCCTCACTTGATACCAGACAGACATATAAACAAGTAGGTTTAAAAGGTGATGGGTGAACTTTGAAAGCCACAGAACTAAGGGTCTTCTGTGTGCCCCACTTCCACAGTGGGGACGATGAGGTGGAGCACTTGCCTAATTGCCGTGAGTCAGGCATTATAGTTATGAGGAAAATATGGCATAGTCTGAGTTCCTCTTTGATATTTCTTTAAATTACTTTAATTATCTCTATCTATCTACCATCTATCACCTACTTATTTATAACCTATTTACCTATTATCTATCTATCTATCTATCTATCTATCTATCTATCTATCTATCTATCTGTCTATCATATAGCTATCACATATCTATCCATCTATTAATGAACCTATCTACCAATCATCTATTTGTTGATTATTTATTATGTATTTTGCTCATGTGCCTATGTGCATGTATGTATAAAAGTGCCAGAATGTACAAGCTTAGTTAGTGGAAGGATTGGAAGAGTTGGTTCTGTCTTTGTGGATCGCAGAGATCAAACGCATGTCATCTGTCTCACCAGCAAGCTTTGATCCTCTCAACTCTCCAGCCAAAGCACCATCATTAGGAAAAATGTAAATGCTGATGGGACCCAACACATCACATCTCTGCTATTAGGAATAAAGTCATGATTAAAATCACACAATGATATGTAAAACCCATGAGCAGGATTTCATATAATCTGACCTTTAAAAGTTGCTGAGAAAAGGGCTTTAGGACAGAAATGGTCAGACACATTCCCTGATGTCCATAAGCACAAATAACATGAGGAGATATCAATTTCAGTGCTATGTATTCAAGGTGAAATTGTAAAATGTAGTGCCGTGTCTTTTAGGATGACCATGTATTTACAGATATATCTCAGGTTGACTTTAATAGTACATATTCCTTTAGGATGTTTACAATGACAATAATTATGATCAGGTTACAGAGCTAATGAAGTACAGAGCTAATGCACATAATTCTGGAATATATAACTTATACCTCATAAAGTCACATATAATTCCTTATAATTGTTTATTAACAACACTATTGGTTAATATTTAGATTGCTCATTAAAATGTAGTGCTATGTTTAAGCTTAAATTTTTTGCAGCGTTTTCATTTTGGTAGATAAAGAAAAATACACCCTTATTTGAACTTTAAGACATTTCAGATGGTTATTTCATTTCAACTGATGCTTTAATTGTGTGCGTACTTTTCTCCACACTTTAATGACTAAATCTTTTGTCATTAGGTTTTGTGTCACAGCTCCCACACATGTAATATGACAACTGTGATGTTAGCTACTTGGTAGAAATTCTAGGTACATTAAGTTCAGACACAAAAAAATGCTTAGTATACTGTCAAATACCTAATAAGGTTCTACCAAAGTAACATAATGGTATAACTTATAACAATAACATAAAAAGTGTGGCTGGTCATATGATATTAATTTAAATTATTAGCCACTGGAAAGTTAAATGATATGAATAATCTTGGATGGAATAATGTAACTCTGCTAGGTAGGATGCTGAGAAAACAGACCATTTTGAAATAAAGACAGCATTTATACCACAGCCAAGACATACAATTCTAACTAAATTTCATAAAGAAAAAAAGCTCTATAATTCTTAGTGCTGTTTACAATGATGTAGATGCTACCTTTAAATGACCACTATATATCTGAAGTTATAAGTAAGGCTTCTTCTCTTTTGATAAACAATGGAACCTTTTAGAGAGGCTGACATAAAGGCCGGAATTATCAACAATATATTTTAGCTAACTCTGAAAGGCCTGGCTCAACACCAAATCAACTTTTTTTTTTTTCTATCAAATCTTCCTTTATTTCAGGACCCCAAAGAACTAGAAGTAGTCTTTTTTCAAATGCCCGTGTAGGGAGGCTGGGCTGAGTTGTGGTGATGAGATGTGCTCACCAAGTCTCTGAGTTAAAGGTGCACTGCAGAAGGACACACTAGGAGTAGGTTCTGAGTGTACATTTTGTTGACAAGGATTTGACTCAGCCGTCATTCTGGATATATCTAGTTATACAGGTTCTTAACCATCAGATCATCACATAAGCAGCAATTTCATTTGTTGTCTTATGGAATAGAAAGTTCTTCCTTAAAACAAAATTCTCATGTGTTTTATTCTGCTTTCTTTTGCAATGTTTTGCTCTGCACGATCATCTGCAGGACTCGCTGGATACATTGCTGCATTACAATCTTGGCATATGCAGGGTGGAAATTCCTACCACACGCCCAATTCATTGTCTATATGAGCTACATAAAATATAACATGATCTAAGAGCATCAGAGGATGGCCAATGTGATCTAAGCACCTAGGATTACCCTGTGTTATTGTGCAGAGGTAGCATTTCCTGGAAGAGCAACAGCAGCCTGCCACTGGTAGGTGCATGGTGATCCTATTGTGCAGGCAAAAAGAAGCACTTTGCATTTGCTTGTTAACAAAACCATATTTTTTTCTCTACTGTTTTAATCTGGGCCACTCTGTTGTCTTTTAGCCATTAGTTTACAAGAACTTCAATCTTCCAATTATCCCACAGGACATGTTGATGCACTATATTGATGTTGTCATGATAGTAAAAAGCAGGTATTTTGAAGGCTCTAGAAAAATGTTAAGTATTTCAGAGAGTGGAAGATAAATCTCAGAATCTGGGTGCATGAGAACACCTGGGAAGTTCCTGGGTCTGATTCATATTATAATCCTCCCTTCTTGCCTTGGTCTGAACAAGTTTGCTTCTGTATACATTTCTATTAGAAATGCAATGTTTGAAAGATCTTTTTTGAGTAACTAAGGCAAAAATATATCCACTTGGTTCACAACTTAGACATTTATATTGAGTAAAACCCAAAACGTTAGAGGTTGCGAAACAAGTAAAAAGTGAGAAAAAACTGTAGGTCTCACACTTGGATCTGTGAGCTATCTTGTAGAGAAAATTCATTCACTCCAGCAACATGGCTGCTCTGGCAAGGGATCACATCAAAAGGCCTTCTAGGTCTGTGTCATCTGGCTGGAAGGACCCACCTTTAACACCTCTGGCTGGAAGGACCCACCTTTAACACCCCTGGCTGGAAGGACCCACCTTTAACACCCCTGGCTGGAAGGACCCACCTTTAACACCTCTGGCTGGAATACAAACACATCCTTAGTACACACCTTTAATCCCAAACAATGAAGGTAAAGATAGTTTGTAAGAAGAAGTCTCCATGTTTGAAAGTGACAACCAATTGAGGGACAAAGTTATGAATCAGGGAAGGATTTGACAGAATGATTAGGAAATAGGATCTGCTCAGTTCTCAAGAGAACAAGAAAGGAAAGAGAAGCAACTTAAACGAACAGCACAAAGAGAGAGGAAGGAGGAAGTTTTCCCTGGGCAGTTTTATAGAGACAGGATGCAGGTGGAGTCAGAATGAGCCAGAGAATGAGAAGAAGCCAGATCACTGGAACAGACTACAAAAGTTAGCTTCAAGCTACATGGGCAATTTAGTCAGAAGCTCAGAGAAGCCATTTCGAATCAGGCCAGAACAACTGAGTTGAACCTGTCAGCAAGAGTTCTGAAAGAACTAGAAAGGGTAAGTGTATTCAGTAGTAAGCCTCTGAGATGGCAATTACATCTGGTGAATAAAAGTTACTTTTACATCTGGCATATAAATTATGAAATTATAATGCATATACTATAAAATATTACTTTGGTTTGCTAAAAGTCAATTTTATATTTTAGAGTAAAAGTGTCTGCCAGAATTAATTATACAAAGCAATGTGAAATAATTACATGCATTAATATTTTCTATAAGGGGAGGATACTCATTAAAAACTGATGTTTCTAAAGAGTAAGAAAACGAAAATTAATGATTAATAGCAAATGTTAAATAGGCATATAGTGATTCAAAGTTGATTTATAGCAAATGTTGACAAAATGTGGTCTGTGGGCCAGAATACAGTCTCACTACATATGGAAGGCGAGTTGCTTTCAAGAGCTATCACAATACAGTCCACTTTCATCCTGATATTAAAAGATGGTGTTCTGAATTTTAATAATAGTTATATTGTACAAATTTAGAAGACATTTGAATGATCTGTATGCCTAATTAATCACCATTTGATAACTGAGTACTGGAATTAAATTAAGACTACTGTATTCAGATAGACAGGTTATAAACATTTTAACATTTATTTTTATCCAGTTTATTTATATGCATATGTACATCTATGTGAATGTACGCCACATTTGCATAGGTGCCCTCAGAGGACAGAAGACTGTGTCAGATCTCCTGAAGCTGAAGTTACAGAAAAGTTCTGAGCCACTTGACATAGGCTTTGGGTACTCAACTCCAGTCTTCTGGAATAAAGAAAAGAACATTAAGAGAACATTAAGAGTTCTCTTAATGTTCTTTTCTTTACTGTTGAACCATCTTTCTACTTTTAAGTTAGTAGTTTAGATATTAAACTGGTTAACATCATGTAAGGTAAACTCTTACATTAACTACTGGACTTACCTTTTCTACTGAATAGTACATGTACATCAGGGAAGGATCTACAGATTATTATAGAATCTAAGAGATGCAGGATCTTCCAAAGCACATGTTCAGAATGCTTAGGCCTTGCATAGGCCAATCAGAAGATGCATTTGGATGTCAGCTAAGAGGATAGCCACTCTGTTAAACAGCACCTCCTACTTTCTGTAATGTATATTGTCTTTGAAGCTTTTATTACTTTGAACATCTCTCTGTGTATGACTCTCTCTGCCTCTGTCTCTGTCTGCTTTCCTGCCCCTGTCTGTCTCCCTGTCTGTCTCCCTGTTGTCTCTGTGTGTCTCCCTCTCCCTCTCCCCCGCCTCTGTGTGTATGTGTGTGTGTGTGTGTGTGTGTTTGCATAAGAATGCATTGCTGCAGAGTGCAGAAAGGAATGTCACATTCATTGACTCTAGAGTTTCAGGGGATTGTGAGCTGCCTGATGTGGGTGCATGGGCACAGGGAACTGAATTCTGATATTTTACAAAAGCAGTATGGACTTCTATCTGCTGAGCCATCGTTCCAGCCCCTTCAGTGATGTATCTTAACAGTGAGACTCAGAAGATAGCGTCATATCTCCTGGAACTGTAGTTACTTGTGGTTATTGGCTGCTATGTGGGTGCTGGGAACCAAACCAAGGTCCTCTAGAAGACCAGCCAATACTTATAACCATGGAACAATCTCTGGCACCTATGGGATTTAGATTATTTTAGGTTTTGTGCTCTCTCTCTGTCTCTCTCTCTCTGTGTCTCTCTCTGTCTGTCTGTCTCTCTCTCTCTATCCCTCTTCCTCCCTCCTTTCCTTCCTTCTTTCCATTGTTTCATTTTTTTTCTTTTTCTCTTTGCAACTTGACTGTGTGGTTTCTGAGCATGAAATAAACATCCACATTATGCCCCAAGCTCAAAAGTTTGAACAATCCTAGAAGGGAAGACTCGGGAGCTAATAGTGTCAATACTGCTAACAATGTAGCAATAGCTGCTTCTAAGACTCTGCCAAGCATTCTTGTCTACATTTGGATTGTGGTTTAGATTTAGAGTACTAAGTAGTCCAGGAAACCACAAATTGGGAAGAAAAACTAATTACTTCTGGCATTTGGAACATGAAAATGCAAAACAACTTTTGGGAAAAAGCAATATCAATTTTGGTTTTCAGAATTTCTACAGATTAAAATTTAGATGAACATGGGTTTACAATAAAAGCTATACAAATAAACTTGATAGATAAGCTAGCATCTAAAAAACAATAAAAGTGACAAATATGATTTCCAAAGACATGAGTGATTTCGAAAGGCATTAGTGAGACATCAAGGGTAGGACAAAAATTAATTATGAATAAAATCACCCAGAATACTAGAACGACAAAGAAAAAAAAACAATTGCAAATGAGAAATAAATGGTTAAAAATTTAAACAAAACCACTGAGATAAATATCAGATTAAAGGCAAATGTAGTAAGCTAGAAAAAAATAAAGGCAAAGGAATGAAGCATATATGGAGAACTACGTGTGAAGTATGGAGAGACATAGAGGGTGAGAGCAGAATCAGTAGGTAGAGTGTGAGGCTCCATCGCTCAGCGATAGTGTACAGAGCAACCTGTCCTAGAATGGACAAGTCTCAGGGTTTTCCCTCTGATAAATAAAAAGAAGGCGGTGGCAAGGCAGACGAGAGGGTAGAGAAAACGTGAATGGCCAAAGGACAAGTTACTGAGCAGTAAAGCTCACAGACATAAGAACTGTGAAGTATGTTAAAAGAAAATGTTAATAAGACCAACAACATAGTTATTCACCCCAATGGTCTATCACCACCATGATCCTTTAACAAAGTATTTATTAACCTATAATTTTCTATATTCTTCAGAATTAGTCTTCAAAAAGGAGAAATACAATGCAATCCAGATATGAAATGAGGTAGTAAGGTTAAATATTACACATCAATATATGAAATATGAGTCAGTTATCAGTGATAGAATCACAATAAAGGCACATCATAAGGCTCTTGTGCATGCCTGACAAAGGAAGGGGCCAGCCAGATTCTCATTTTCTTATATGTAAGAGCTCAACCATGCTCTGTCATTCAGGGAATTTTTCTGTCCCTATCCTCAGAGAAGGCTGTATAATGCAAAAGGATTCAAGTCACTGTCAGGAAGGATAAATTCTAACATTTAAGTTTACCTGAGATTTCTCTAAATTGACAAAGTATTGAAAAAAAAAGACTAGCTTTATTGTCAATAATTACTGGCTATACTATGGAAAACAAATATATAATAGAAATGAACAGCATAGACACATATTCTACATAAAAATAGAAATGAGCTAAGATAAAATGCTCAAGTGGTTATACAAGTATCTAAGAAAACAACTACAAAGTTTCCCACCTCTAGACAAAGAACTACAGGCAATTTATAACTGATGGGAGAGGAACTATTGTCTTCTAGGGATAAGGCATCTTAGTGGTTATATAATTCACAGTGGACAGCCCTGAAACCATAGACAGACACCATCAATAACAGAATCAACCATGCAAATATAGCACATATTTACTTTTTTGACTTGGGCTGCTGGCTATACACACACACACATACATGCACACGCACAGCTCACACACACAGCTTACACAAGAACATGCACATGCATACACACACACACATATATATATATACATATATATGCATGCATGTGTGTATAGTATGTAATTGTGAAGTATAAAAATTGCTTTGTTTTGAAAGCAAAGATACATGACAAAATTGAACCTAGAAATGTGAAGTTTAGCACATGTAGCAGGGCTAACTAAGAATCTTGGCACAAGGCTGAAAGTTTTGGCATGCTGGACACAAGATTCTTTCCCACAGAGATTCTAACTTATTCAGCAATAGAATAATGGAGGAGGTGGAGAGATGGCTCAGTGGTGAAGAGTACTGACTGCTCTTCCAGAGGATCTGCGTTCAATGTCCAGCAACCACATGGGAGTTCACAAACTACCTGTAACTCTGATCCCAGGAGATCCATCACCCTCTTCTGTCCTCTGACAGCACTACGTGCCTATGGAGCAGTGACATACATACATGAGGGCAAAAATATACATACAGATAAAGCAAAGATTTAAAAGTAGGAATCATATAGAAATTACATGTATGGGAGGAAAGAATTTATAAACTTTTCTATAGAGATAGCATATTTTTAAATGATTGCTTTGATAGGAAGATTTTTGTGGGAATCATGTTATTTTATTTAGATTCTCTATTGTGCTTTCCCTACATTATAGAGAAAAGTAGTGTTTAGGAATGTGTTTTGTCCTGCTAGCTCAAGGTCTTGTGGTTTTGGGGAGTTTGTTATCCATATACAGCACTCTCTATATCAAGTTCCTTGTCCTTTTAAAAGTGAGAAAATAAAATAAAATAAATGGCAGGGATAATAGGAAGGGGCAGTGATGTTTGCTTGTCTAAGGCATCAATGGCTGCTTTTAGCTATCAAGGACACAGCAAAGTCAGACGTCGGAGTCAGGAGCTTACAGAATATGCAAAGGTATCAGGCAGAAGAGGCTGAGTTGCTGCATCAGTAGGGCAGCACAGGGATGTCCAGTGCTGACTTCCTCTTACTCCCAGGGATTTACTTGATTTTGTTTCACATCATCTGGGTCTTCACTTTTTTTTTTTCCGTGAGTTGATTTCTATTGAGCTGAGGCAGATTTATTGCCCACCAGTGGCTAAAACCAATTTCTGAATGTGCCCTCACTGTACACACCATGGGCAGAGAGCCCTTCAGGGCATCTCTCTAATACCGTTCATGTCACTTCTGTTGAACACTTGAAGTATGGGGATAATATTTTATGACCAAGGCGTTTTTATTAACACACACAGGTTACTCCTTCTCTTCTTGGTGACTTTATGGAGCAAGCAGACAGTTCTTTCCCATACTTGCAGAAGGTTGCTTCGTTTTGCCCTTGATACCTGTGTTCTAGAGTAACACTTCATCCATCACTTCTTGTTCTGGACATGTCCGCAAGCAATCTTGCCCTTTCCTTTGTAACTTCCACTGATTTTTACCTCCTCATGCCTACACAGTAATGGATCTTGTTTTTCCCTTTGCAAACAAATAATTATAGGACAATTTCTCAATAATAGGATATCTGAACTAATCTAAACACTATCTTTCCTAGATATTCTTACACACAGTCAACCCAGCTTTTGCTTTTATTTTTTTCTCCTTAAGTAGATGTTTTCAAGTGATAATAATTTGTAGATATGTAAATTGTTATTGGCCAGTATAAGCTTAAATGTTTCCATCTTAACATGGCTCGATGGATACTCAGTCCAGTCCAGTTCCTCTGACTTTGATAAGCATACAGAGCCAAATATTTGGAATAAATAAGAATAAAGATGTATTGCCAATATAAATGATGTAATCTGATTCCAAAGAACTTCAATAATACTTCATAAATGATGAAGAAATTGCAACTATGAAATACTCCTGATTTGTGTGTTACTTTCAATTTCAACCTGTCCTTACTAAACCTTGCCCTTATTCACAAGCGTCTTGTCTTCCATACCATATCTGTTCGCATGTTCAGGCCACGTGTTATCTTTTACACAAACTTCAAAGACTCCATTTGTTACTTGATCAGAGATTACAGACCCCAAACATTAACTTTTATTCAATATAAATCCCAATGCACTACTGTAAGTTTTCTATATTATTTTAATTCAAAGATATATATAATCACGTTTTGGGAATATTTGACCTCATTAGAACTTATACATGTTTGTGAAGGGAGTAAACCTGGGCTAAACTGACTCCATGACAGGCTGCAACTTAGTAATTCAGGAGAGTAAGCCTAAGTTGCTATTTCCCAGAAATGAGAAGCTGGATCCAGAAGCCTGTGGTCAGCCAACCACAGCCGTGGGCAGCCAATCCAAGGACACCTTGTGATCTGGTCTAAAGTAAGACTAGGTAGCTAGAATGAGTAAGCAACTACCATGGAAAGTCCCCAGAGCCCTAACCAATTATAGAACTAGTCAGACCCCTAGAGAGAGCACTAACCAATCAAGGTAAAGGGGCACATACCCCTCCCTGCAATTTCCTTGTCAATAAAACATTGGGCCTGAGTCCACTAGGTGTCACCATTCCTGAATGGGGAGACCCCTGCATGCAGAAAATTCTACTGAATTAATCTCTTTGCTTTTTCACACTATTTGAGAATGGGGTATCATCTTCCAGTGATTCTCAGACCCTTACATTTGGAAAAGAAGTTCTAGACAATAGATCAACGTATTACCGTATTACCCACGCTATTTCCAGGCTTGGCCCAGGACGCACTTCCCAATGCACATCTTCTTAGAATCCCTTTCAGTCCCACAGAGAGATCCACAGATTTAATGTGATGTAAAGAATCCAACAGAGCACTCTGGGAACTCAGGGGACTCTGAAGCCACAGCTGGCTCTTTTCTGTTGTCCAAGATTTGAAAAGTCTAGCTTTCCGCTTAGAAAAGAAAACTTGGTGTTTGTCTTCCTGAAGTTTGCTTATAGCTGCTTAACATGTTGATCTCCATTTTCTTTCCTGAAAATAGGACGATTTAATTCTCTTTAAAGGCTATCTAAAATATGTATGCACATCTTCTCTGATTCCGTAAGATGGTGTTTTGAGTACTGCTGTGATAAACGTGAAGTGAATGTGAGGACATCTCTGTTTTATGCTGACTTTCATTTCTTTGGATATATGCTTAAGGGTTGTATAAGTGAATTATGTGGTGTTGAAACTTTCGTAATTTAAGGATCATCCAATAGACTTTCATAGTGTCTAGACAGATTTGCATTCTATGGATGGTGTAAGGGGCACCTTTTGCTCCTCCTTCTCTATATGTTTTTGTTCTTCTGATGATCACCACTTTGACCAGGTTGAGACTATTGCCTCAAGGGACAAACTTTTAGAGTGATTTGTTACTCAGCAACAGAGAAAGGAGTAAGAATCATCCCACAGCATTAAGAAGAATGACCACAACTCTCTGTTCAATGTCAGATATCAGCCAGCTGGATCCACTTTAATTTTGATTCCTTCTGTTTGAAATGAAGTTTTAGACTCTGATTTTAACACACTCAAGAAGATCCAGAATATCTTAAATGTACATGCTCTACTGATAAAAATAACACAGGTTTTTTTTTTATCTCATCAAGAAAACAGAAAAACAAAATATATACCCAATGACAAGAGGTAAAATCACCTCCCATGATTTTACATGCAGTTATTATATAAAGGTCAAGGGGATGGCATTCAACTCTAAAGCAGTCAAGGACTATTAGTAATATTAAAATTTAAATTTATTTAAAATTAGGTTAAAATTTCAAGTGATTTGAAATATAACTGAATCCTGCTATCCTTTTTAATTTATATTGACTAGCTTAATTAACATTTTAAAAGAATGGGCTGTGATCCATCTGAGATTAAATCAGGTCCTCTTATGAGAAATTTATTTTGATAAAAATGCAGTTTTATAAACAATAAAAGTCATTGTTTAGTTTTATATATATATACATATATACATATATTAATATATTAAGTCAAATATATGTATATATTTATACACTAGCCATATAATATACATATATTATGTTATATATAAGACAATATATGTATATATCTGTATGTGCATTTAATATATAAATATATATAAAAATTTAGGGTTTTTTTGGAGACAGACTAGGCCTGGCAGTCCTGGAACTCCCTCTCTAGACTACGACAGCCTGGATCTTAGAGATATACCTGTATCTATCTCCAGATGCTGGGATTAAAGGCCTGTGTTAACATACCCCAGTTCTTGCATAACTATGTTATAAGAGAAAAATGAGGACAGATTAAAGTTCAAACTCTGAATTGAGTAGACATTATTTAGCATACAAATGGACCATCCTGAATTCTTTCATGAAAACTATCTGATTTAGCAAGGCAGAGATAACTTTTACAGTGTGTTCCTCCTGAATGGCTTATGCAGACAGGTATTTTCTCAAAATTAAATGTTCTGCGATAAAATACATAATGATATTTTTATGACTGTCCGGGTACCTGTTCTAAAATATTTCAACTTTTTGATATACAATTACTTCTGCTTCATAAGAAATCATGTAACTTTCATCCTGATTGCAAAGATAAGATCATTTTTGGAGGTAGAATACATGAAAGCTGAAATCGCATCATCCATTTCACAAATGCCAGTCTGCCTGCTTAGTCTCCAGATGGTCAGAGCATGTGAGCTTCAGCTGAGACTATAAAATAGAGAACCACAGTATTAACCAGAGATGTCAGGATTGCCTAACGGTGTCACTCCCTATGGCATCTTCGCATATGCCATATGACAACAGCATAGCACTCCCAGACTCTACAGTGCTCTGTTTGCCTTGACAGTCGGCAGGGATTGCTGGCCTTGGGACCAGTGTTCTCACTCTTAGCCAGGTCAAAATAACATAAAATATGGTACAAAAACAAGAGAATTAAGATCATTACAAGGCTAGATAAATAATATCTAACAAAAAAAGAACCAATAGGCTAGTATTAGTCTGACCTCTCAATGTTGAGCTAAATGTCACCTTAGGTCACTTCTAAGCAGTGTATGTGACCTAGATTAGCCAGTCTGTTTTCAAAGGTGATCTGTTCAACTACAATTCAATAGTATGTCATCGTCTGTCCAGGAAACAGTGGAGCAGATAAAGACCATAACCAGTTCTGATAAGGCACGACTGCAGAATTTTCCAAAGAGGTGGATTTACACTATAGGCTATAATTCACCTGTATTAGTTAGTCCTCTGCTGTTCGCAGACATCAGCAGTAAAAACTCCAGACTACCAGCCATCTGTCTATGAGACTGTCAACCCTAGGAATGAGCATGTACCTAAACGGGACAGTGAAATCCATTCCGAAGCCACTACTGTCGGCGTAAAGTGCACTGCCAAAGTTCCTAGAGCACATGGAGATGGAACTGGCTGAATCTTTTGTAACCAGGCTCACAGTGGTGGGACTGGGACACCAACCTAGCCACAAAACCCCAAGATCTACAACCTGTCATGCCTGCAAGATGCACTGGGGCAAGGACAGCTCAGAGCTGTGGGAGTGGCCAGCTAATGACCTGTCTGACTTAAGGCCCAAGTCTGGTACTGGATCCTGGATGGCTAGGATTCTGAAGCTCCATAGCCCAGAGATCCAGAGTAGAACCAAACATGAATGACACACACACACAAGTCACTGAAATGATTCTTAATGGTATTCTGCTAGACTCCTCGATTGATGTCAACCTATTTGCCATGAGAGAGGCTTTTCCAGAAGCTGATGGGAACAGATACAGAGACCCACAGCCAAACATTAAACAAAGCTCATGGAACTCCACAGAACAGGGGGAGGAAGAATTGATTTTATACAGAGAGAGATAGAGAGACAGATATAGAGATGGAAATAGATAGATAGATAGATGGATGGATAGATAAATAGATAGATAAATAGATAGACAGACAGAGAGACAGGGGATAGCTTGAATTTTACTCTGGGAACTTAAAAAAATGTAATACCTGTGTCAGATGGCCCATAATGTTTTCACTGGAGCATAAACATATTTGCTTTCCTTTCTTTCCCTTCCCATTTCTTTCTTTCTTTCTTTCTTTCTTTCTTTCTTTCTTTCTTTCTTTCTTTCTTTCTTTCTTTCTTTCCTTCCTTCCTTCTTCCTTCCTTCCTTCCTTCTTTCCTTCCTTCCTTTCTTCTTTCATTTTTTCCTTTTATTGGATATTTTCTTTATTTACATTTCAAATGTTATCCCCTTTCATGGTCTCCCTTCTGGAAATCCCCTATCCCATCCCCTCTCTGCCCCCCCCCCTCCAGTTCCTCTGCCTCTATGAGAGTGTTCCTCCACCCATCCACCAACTCCCCCCTTCCAGCCCTGGCACTCCTCTACACTGGGGCATCAAACCCCCTCAGGCCCAAGGGTCATTCCTCCCACTGATGTCCAACAAGGCCATCCTCTGCCACATATGCGGCCAGAGCCATGGGTCCCTCCATTTGTACTATTTGGTTGGTGGTCCAGTTCCTGGGAGCTCTGGAGGGGTCTGGCTGCTTGACACTGTTGCTCCCTCCATGGGGCTACAAACCCCTCAGCTCCTTCAGTCCCCTCTCCAACTCCTCCATCATGAACCCCATGCTCAGTACAAGGGTTGGCATCCTCCTCTGTATTCGTGAGGCTCTGGCAGAGCCTTTCAGGAGACAAGAATGATCTATTTGCATTCTTTTATATATTGACCTCCAATTGAACCAGAATCATTTGTTGAAAATGCTGCCTTTTTTCTACTGGATGGTTTTAGCTCCTTTGTCAAAAATCAAGTGACCGTAGGTATGTGGATTCACTTCTGGGTCTTCAATTCTATTCCACTGATCTACCTGCCTGTCACTATGTCAGTATCATGCTGTTTTTAACACTATTGCTCTGTAGTACAGCTTGAGGTCAGGGATGGTGATTTCCCCAGAAGTTCTTTTTTGTTGAGAATAGTTTTCACTATCCTGTTTTTTGTTTTTTGTTTTGTTTTGTTTTTGTTATTCCAGATGAATTTGCAAATTGCTCTTTCTAACGCTATGAAGAATTGAGTTGGAATTTTGATGGGGATTGCATTGAATCTGTAGATTGCTTTTGGCAAGATGGCCATTTTTACTATATTAATCCTGCCAATCCATGAGCATGGGAGATCTTTCCATCTTCTGAGGTCTTCTTCAATTTCTTTCTTCAAAGGCTTATAGTTCTTATGGTACAGATCTCTCACTTGCTTGGTTAGAGTCACACCAAGATATTTTATATTGTTTGTGACTATTGTGAAGGGTGTCATTTCCCTAATTTCTTTCTCAGCCTGTTTATCCTTTGAGTATATAAAGGCTACTGATTTGAGTTGATTTTACATCCAGCCACTTCGTTGAAGTTGTTTATCAAGTTTAGGAGTTCTCTTGCATTTCTTAAAAGGAGTTTAATGTTTTCTTAAAGTCTTCTATCATCATCATGAGATGTGATTTTAAATCAGAGTCTTGCTTTTCCAGTGTTTTGGGGTATCCAGGGTTTGCTGTGGTGGGCAACTGGGTTCTGATGATGACAAGTAGCCTTGGTTTCTGTGGCTTATGTTCTTGTCCTTGCCTCTTGCAATCTGGTTATCTCTGGTGTTAGCTGATCTTGCTGTCTCTGACTGTGGCTTGTCTCTCCTGTAACCCTGTGTGTCAGCACTCCTGGGAGACCAGTTCTCTCCGGGAGGAATTTGGGTATGGAGTGCTGTGGTGGAGGGTCAGCTCCAGGGCACAGAGGGAAACCAGAAGGATTCTGTCCCAGGCCATTCCTTGGTTCCTTTGTCCTGATAGCTCTGGGCGGGTCCCTCTTGGGCCAGGAATTTGAGCAGAAGTGGTGGTCTCACCTGTGCTCACAGGTGTGCCAGTACTCTTTGGAGACCAGCTCTCTCCTGGCAGGATGACGAGTTGGAAGAATATTGCTAAATGCTCATACTACTCAAAGTAATAAAAATTCACTGTAATTCCTATGGAAATTATAACATCATTCTCCACTGAATTAACAAAATTAAATCTCAAAATTCATATTAAGCCACCAAAGTAACCCATGAAGCAGTTCTGACAAAACAGATGTTTAAGTTTATGGTGAAGCCAGTGAGATGCCTCAGTGGGTACAAAGGCTTGCTGCCAATTTTGATGATCTGAGTTCTTCAAAGCACCCATGAGGCATGCAAAGAACTCATTCCTGAAATCCTTCTGAGTTCCAAGCCCATGTAGCCACACTTACAGGAAGTCACACACCACATGAATAAATAAATGTGATTTTGCTTTAAAAGACATTCTATGCAATCAAAACAGCATGTTATTTTGAGAAAAATGGGGCCTACTGACCACTGCAATAAAATAAGGAATCAAAGTATAAATTCACATACTTATGGTCAATGACTACTCAGTGCCCTAGTATCATTATTATTGTAATAAAATATTCTGAGAAGAAACACCCGAGAGGGTATGCTAGCCAGTTAGTTTTATGTCAGTGTAACATAGTTGAAGTTATCATAGAGGAGGGAATCTTCAATTTAGACCATAAAATAGGACTGTGGCCAGGTCTGTAGACCATTCTCTTAATTAGTGACTAATACAGAAGGACTCAGCCCATTGTGGATGGCGCTACCCCTGAGATGATAGTTCTTGGTACTCTGAGAAAGCAAGATGAGTAAATAACTAAGTAAGTAAATAAGAAAGCATGAGGAGTAAGTCGAAAAGCAGCAGTCTCCTAGGGCCTCTCCCTGCTTCCTGGTTCCTGTCCTGCTTGAGTTTTGCCCTGACTTCCTTTGATGATGAACTCTGATGTCGAAATATAAGCAAAATAAAGCCCAAGTTACTTTTAGACATGGTATTTCATCATAGCAACAGATATCCCATAATTGACAAAAATTTCAGGTTATAGTCTATCATCTGGAGAAGTCAAGGCAGGGACTCAAAGCAGTTAGCTAGTCACATTACATCCATAGTCAAGAGCAGAAAGAATAAATGCATGATGTAAGGTGTTCTGGTTTTCTTTTTTTTTTCATATAGTGTATTTTGATCATATTTTTCTCCTCCCCAATACTTCATATTTTTTCTCTGAAAAACAAAAGCAAAACACACACACATACACACACACACACACACACACACACACACACACACACACACACACACATACACATACACAGACACACCTTGAAGTCTGTTTTGGGTTGGGCAACTGCTCCTGAGAATGAGTGCTACCTTGGAGAATGAATGAAGTACTGGTCAGGTATTTGTCAAGTGGACACAGTTAGGGTCATCTGAGAAGGCAGAACCTCCGCTAAAAAAAAATGACTCCTTCTTTATCAATAATTGATGTGAGGGCCCATGGCACTCTGAGCTGTCTTAGCTGTGAACAGGTAGCCCTGGCTTGCATAAAAATAGGCTAAGTGAGTCACAGGTAAGCCAATAAGCTGGTTCTGCTTCTTCAAGTTCCTGCCTCAGGATACTGCCCTTCCCTTCATGGTAGGCTATAATATGTAATAAGAAGTAAATACTTTGCTTTCCAATTTGGTTTTGCTCATGTTATTTTAGCACATATACAGAAAGAAAACTACAACTTATGCTTGCTTGCCTGCTTGCTTGCTTGCTTGCTTGAGTTGAGTGAATTTCACCACTCTTAG
>NW_022196906.1:76504365-76507569 GCF_008632895.1 Mastomys coucha | reverse complement strand
ACAGTGGGCTCTAGGAAATGGTGCCACCCACAGTGGGCTCTAGGAAATGGTGCCACCCACAGTGGGCTTGGTCTTCCTACATTATTTAACAATCCCCACACATATACCTACGGGACGACTCAATGTAGACAATCCTTCACTGAGATTCTTTTGATTATAGGTTGTGTTAAGTAGACAATAGGAGCAAACTAACACACACACTGTTTATATATTAGCCTTCTATCGGATGTGGGTTTAGTGAAGTTTTTTTTTTCCCAACCCTAACCCCCCCCAAAAAAAAGATTTTTTTTTAAGCAAAAAGTAGACTTTATTACAGCAGCAACTGAGGCGATTTGAATGCCCCCCCCCCCCCGTCACATCTGCATCACCACTTTTTTTTTTTCAAGAAAACAAACAGAATTTTTTAATCCTTGCAACAAAACCTCAACAAAGCCCAGACTTAGAAATCAATCCCAGGTTACCAAAAGCACTTGGGTTTCAGGTCCTGCTGTGTACCCCCATGTGGCCAGCTAAGCAGTCTAGAGACTCCACTAACTGCCAGATCTTGGTCTCTGGAATGGGTTGTGACTGGCCCTATGGCTGAGAGGTACATGAAAGGAGCTCCTGACCTGGTGTTCTAGTCATTTCCTACATCAGTCCCTGCTTCATGGGATGCCCTGAAGTGCCAGGGTTCGGTGTGTTTTGTAGAGTGGAAAAACATATAAGGGTTAGGGTGTCTCAGGCATTCATGCATATATGCAAACGGCCATACATTTGCATTCCTTCATGGGATGCCAAGAAAGCATGTTCATTAGTGAGCACACAGGTACAATACACAAATGTCAGCACACAGAGGCCTTGTAAGACAACAGCTCTGGGCTCAAGTCAGCCCCATCTCTAGCTGGCCCCACAATGACCATTACCTAGTGGTAAAAATTAGTTCTAGTTCAAACCCAATCTTGCAGAAGCAGGGACTTCTAAACAAGGTAAGGTGGGGAGATGGGGAAGATGGGGAACCTCCCAGAGCCAGGAGGCTTCTTGGATAATGATGTATTAAGCCTTGGGCTCTGCTCTATCCCATGTCTTCAGAATGTGTCCTCCACTGCTTTTGTCCTCAGATCCTCAGAATGATGATCTTAAGGAATGGGCTGAAATATCAGAGTTCAGACCCCATTGGCTGTGTATTCTGTACTTGATGCCTGGTCATGTATGGAGACTGTAGGATGCTAGATTTGTCCTATTAAGTATGTCCTTTGCCTTGCAGAAGCTTTTCAGTTTCATGAGGTCCTATTTATCAATTCCTGATCTTAGAGCCTAAGCCATTGAGTTCTGTTTGGGAAATTTGCCCCTGTGCCCATGAGTTTGAGGCTCTTTTCCACTTTCTGTTCTATTAGATTCAGTGTACCTGGTTTTATGTTGAGGTCTTTGATCCACTTGGCCTTGAGTTTTGTGCAAGGTATCAAATATGGATCTATTTTCATTTTTCTACATACTGACTGCCAGTTAATCCAGCACCTTTTATTGCAGATGTTTTCTTTTTCCATTTTTTGGCTTCTTTATCAAAGATCAAGAGTCCATAAGAGTGTAGTTTTATTACCGTTCCTTTAATTCTATTCAGTTGATCATGCTGTCTATATCTGTACCAACCTCCACAAAACCAAACAAACCAATCAAAAAATGAGGTATAGAACTAAACAGAGAATTCACAATAGAGGAATCTCGAATGGCTGAGATAGACTTAAAAAAATGTTCAACGTCCTTTGTGATCAGGGAAATATAAATAAAAACAACCCTGGGATTCCACCTTACACCAATCAGAATGGCTAAGATCAAACACTCATGTGACAACCCAAGTTGTTGAGAATAAGGAGAAAGAGGAACACTCCTCCATTGCTGGTGGGATTGCAAACTGGTACAAACACTCTAGAAATCAATCTGGAGGTTCCTCAGAAACTTGGAAATAGATCTACCTGAAGACCCAGACATACAACCCCTGGGCATATATCCAAAAGTGTCCCAACATGCCACAAGGACACGTGCTCCACTATGTTCATAGTGGCCTTATTTGTGATTGCCAGAAGCTATAAACAACCCCGATGTCCCACAATGGAAGAATGGATACAGAAAGTGTGGTTCATTTACACAATGGAATACTATTCAGCTATTAAGAACAAGGACATCCTGAGTTTTGCAGGCAAATGGATGGAACTAGAAAATATCACACCAGGTAAAGTAAGTAACACAAAAGGACATGCATGTTATGTACTCACTAATAAGTGAATATTAGCCAAAAAAAGTACAGAATACCCAGGATACAATCCACAGAACTCAAGAAGGTTAACAAGCCAAATGGCCCAAGTGAGGATGCTTCAATCCCACTTGGGAGGAAGAAAGCAGAGGGTAGAGAAAGGGAGGGAACTGGGTGGAAGAGGGGAAGAAGAAGGCTGGGGAAATGGGGAACATGATCAGGTAATTGTCAGGGTCATCAGGAGTGAAGCTCTGAGGGCGAACAGAATGAATGGAAATATGCAACCTCCGGAGGCGAAAGGCAGGGGACCCTCTAGGATGGACCAGTGACCTGGAAGGTGAGAGAATCTCAAGACTCAAAGGGAGAGACCTTAGATGAAATGCCCAATGGTGGGGAGAGGCATCTTGGAGAACCTATTTCCAGTAGAAAGACAGGGCATCGAGTGAGGGATGGGGTTACCATGCTACAGTCTAAAACTCTGAAACAGAATTGTTCCTGTCTGAAAGAACTGCAGGAATAAAAATGGAGAAGAGCCTGAGACAAAGGAGGTCCAGTGACAGGCCCAACTTCAGACCCATCTCAATGGGAGGCTCCAAGGCCTGACACTATTTACTGATGCAAAGATATTCTTACAGACAGGAGCTTAGCATGGCTGCCCTCCCAGAGGCCCAACAAGCAGCTAACTGAGAGAGAATCAGATACTTACACCCAACCAATGATCTGAAGTTGAGGACCCCTGCGCCTGAACTAGGGAAAGGCTGGAAGAAGCTGATGAGGAGGGTGACCCTATAGGAAGACAGCAGTCTCAACAAACTTGGACCCTCAAGACCTCTCAGACCAGGTAGCCTACACTATCTTGTCCAAGGCCCCAGGCACATATACAGCAGAGGACTGCCTGGTCTGGCCTCAGTGAGAGAAGTACCTAATCCTTGAAAGACTTGAGGCCCCAGGCAATGAGGAGGTATGGTGCAGTGTGT
>NW_022196906.1:76488724-76504355 GCF_008632895.1 Mastomys coucha | reverse complement strand
TGTGTGTGTGTATGGGGGGGAACGATGGCATAGTCTTGGAGATGGAGGAGGAGGAATTGGATGGGGAACTGTTAGAGGGCAGAACAGGAGCAGGTAAACGACTGTACTGTAAAAAAGATTAAAGATAAAATAAAATAAAACACTTCAAGTAATAAAAAAAAAGTCCTGAGAAGAAAAAAAATTAATTAAAAATGAATTGAATACTTACAAAATACCTGAAACTATAAAAGAAGTAAACAACAGAAAAAATATCATAGCTTTAGCTTGTGCAGATTTCTTGAACTGAACTCAAAATATTGACAATGAAACGAAAACAGGGCCTGGAGAGATGGCTCAGCTGTTAGAGCACTGACTGCTCTTCTGAAGGTCCTGAGTTCAAATCCCAGCAACCACATGGTAGCTCACAACCATCCGTAATGAGATCTGACGCCCTCTTCTGGTGTGTCTGAAGACAGCGACAGTGTACTCACATATAATGGTAAATAAATCTTTAAAAGAAAAAAGAAAACAAAAGCAGGCAAATCAAATTAAATAAAAGCTAAAATGCTTCTGTACAGGATAACACATAAGAAAGTAAAGACACCATTCACTTATTGAGGAAACGTTTATAAGTAACACACGAGATGGTCAACTAGTAACCACAACGGGGCCCATGATTTTAACATGAGAAAACACGTTTTAAAATACGGAAAAAACTAGAATAAACATTTCTCAAACCAAGGCAATTACAATTCAAAACATGTGAAAAGTGCCCAATATCACCAACATTCACCACTTTAATCATCAAAGAAATTAAAATTAAAGTCACAATGAGTTGAGAGATTATGACAGTTAACGCTTCTCAAGATTTCACTGCAAAGAAATGGTGAAAATATAATTCAAATTCAGACTATCTGACAACTTGATACTAAAATGTGCTGTTAAGTAAATTTAAAACTATGAAATGAATGTGTTCTCTTAAGTAAATTTGTTTTCCAATAACGGAGAAGCATCTGTAAACAATGGAATGATGTGTGTGATATCTATTTACACAGCCTTCATGATTTTTAAAAGAAAATTGCTGTACAACTAAGCTTTAATTAAATACTCCTGAATACCCAATAATGAAATCAATCTCAATGCAAGCAGTTCGGATTTCAAGTGTTTTCCTCTCTCTTCTTACTGAAAGAGATCTAATCAAGAAAATATATTCCAAACCATTAATTTGGACAAAGAGCATAAAGATACTTGCAAGAGAAAAAGAGAGCGTATACAATAGGACATGACCATAGAGATCCCTGCCAGAAACTTGAAAAAAAATCAACTTATTTGTGAGTATCTCCTACTCTACTTTGTAATCTCTCTATATTTATATTTGATAAGGAAGAATTCGAGGTATCCAGGACATGTGTTTTCCCTTGGACAGAAAGAACTAAGGACAAATACTAAGAAGCCACCTCTGTCTGAGTTCTACTAATTCCTCATGTCACGAAGTAATAACTTAATTAGAAGTTTTCACTCTCACGTCTAAAACAAATACTTGTGAATTTTATGGGCTGGTCTGCTTTCTCCTGGGCTTGTCCAGAAGCAAACAGATGCACTGGTCACCTTCTGCCTGGTTAATCGACATTTTTCCTTGTGTCATCAAACTCTTGCCCATGTCTTCTCTGGATCACAGCCAGCCTAGAGATCTGTCTAGTCATAGGCAACTTAGACAAACTACTGCCAGTTCTTTAGTCCACAGCATTCACCAGAGTCAGTCTTCCACAGTCACTAGCAGGTGGCCTGGAGGACGATTTGGAGATTTAGTCAAGTGTTAACTGCAAATTTTTGCAATTTGGCACCAAAAACTGCTGAACCATCTGCCAGGTACACCTCTACACTCATTAAAACTATCTTTTCATGTCTGCTCTCACCTGGGAAGACACGGTGGACAGTAATGAGATTCCACATCTGAGACTGGGCAACATCTCCCAGCCAGACTGGCTCAGCATGCATTGATTTAGCTCACTTTAGCTCACATTCAGTCACATCCATCAACATAAGTTATATATTTGGCAGACCTTACATTTCCACTGGTGTCAGTTCACATGCTACTAGCCAATTCTTTTTTATTTTATTTTTTTTTAATTTGTTTAGCATAGTCTGAGAAGCTACCTGAAAATTCTTATCAGATTATACAGACAGAGCTGCCAGACTTAGGGAATTAAAATACAGGAAACCTAAGTAATTTGAATAAGGATGTTATATTATCTGATCTGATAATCCATGTCTTATATTTTAACTGTGCAACTGATATTTAAGAGTTCCAAAATGTCAATTACTCAGAAGGCCAGTTTTACTTGATGGAAAAATTATGGATGATTTGTTCAAAGATAGGGAGCTCAGACACCTCGCAAAGCCTCTGTGCTTCCACAGACTCTAGTCTACAAAGTCTAACAATTTATCACAATGACCACAGTAAGTGTTCTCTCTGAATGTACTGGCTTGAGAATCCAACTATCTGTGTGGAAGGGGAGGATGCTGAAATGTGAACTGAAATTGTGTCTATGTATGAGCTATTGAAGGTTTGTTCATTTATTTGTTTGTTTTTTAATAAGGGAACTTAACTATCTGCTTTTCACAAAGAACCAAACCATAAGCTCCTAATGTTTGAAACGACTGCATTCATTGCTATCTGTGTGTCTATACCCACACCACTCTACTCGCTGGGACTGTCAAGGTACTGATGACACCCTTAAATAATCTGGGTAAATCCCGACATGCCCACCATAATATAACTCTTCATTCATTCTCTGCACCCTTACAACATTTGATAGCAGCTTTACACATTTATCTACCTGAATTTTGTTTACTGCCAGGCTGCACATGAGTATTCTATAAATCTCTTGAGTAACAAGATAAACAAAGATGATATAATTTGTCTTCTCTGAAATACACTGATGTACCACCCTGATATCCATTCGCTGAATCACTGTCACAGCTACCAGGACTGCTAGTGGCAGGGCCCAGCTGCCAGATCCTTCAGCTAGCTGCTCAGCTGCTAAATACAACGTGTCTATGGCTATACCATCACAAGACAATCCAGCATCCATCCATGACTCCCACATCAGCATAATGGCCTAGACCAAGCAAACCTAGATAATGGATGTGTTGCATCCAGAATGCCATAGGCCCATAGTTGCCAAAGCTCATGAGAGTTCCTATCCTATTATAGTTACCCCAGATACTAAAACTGTAGCTACTCAATTTCACGTTTTTCCTCTCAGACTTTGGGCTTACTTTAGTTTAGTTATCCTTGATACTTTCTTGTTCCTATATTTGAAATAGAAATGTTTACCCTGTGTCATATAAGTATGTAACTTTGCTGATTTTTGTACAGTTCATGGTTTAAGATTTTGTCTTGAATCTGAGAGGAAATCCTTGAGTTAAATTTATGAACACTCTTGGAAGTTAAGACTTGGAAATTTGGGAACATACATTAAATCAATTCTGCACTACAAGATGGAAATGATCAACCTGGATCCAAGGGTAGAATTGATGTTAAATGTTCCTTAAGGGCCCATGTGTTAAGACATCTTTTGCATTTCATGATGCTCTTAGGAGTCAATAGAGCCCTTTATGAGGGATCATTTGCTGGGAGGCTTGAAGTCACTGGGGTATGCCCTTGGAGGGAATTACGGGGCTCTTATTGGTTCTTTCTCTTGCATTTCCTTGTCATGATGTGGATCTCATGCTTCTGTCAAAGGCTGCAGTAAAGATATATATTGAAGCCCCAGTCAGTTAAACAGGGATGGACTAGAATATGAGTCTAAATATGAGTCTAAAGAAACCTTTATATCTTATGTCATAGAGGTCCAATAACATAGCCACTGCATATATAAATATATGTATGTATATAATATATGTCCTTTACATCACATCTGCTATACTGTATCCATCCACAAGCACTGCTTCTGTTACTCCACAGCTGAAAGATCTACCTTGGGCATGACTTAGCTATTAGACAGAGCAGCAGGTACAATAATATAGCATCCACAGTTTAGCATCTTAGAGTCATATTATACTCTTAGAAAAGACATCAGAATAAGCACTAGTAAAATAGAACACCATTTCCTTGTCTGGAAAATCCAGAGCAACAAATTCAAAGCTATAAGACTATACATATACCATAGCATGTTCCATTCATATTTTACATCCAAGTTTGGTTGTGGACTATTGCCTTTGTCCTGTATTTATTAACTATTTCTTTATTTTTGCTAGCACACCAATAAAAGCTTGGCTCTATTTTCATCCTTACATATAGCAACCTGAGGGCAGGCCAGATGAAAGAGCAATGAGAGGCCAGGACTTCATTGGAGAAAGCTTACCCTCTAAAGACATGGAAAGTTGATCCTGTGTCAGGGCTTTAGGAAAATGTTTAATAATCTGCTCTGGTAATCTTCTCTAATGCTCTAACAACTTGTTCTGTCAAAAGAAATCTTTGTCTAAATCTGTAGAATGTAAAACTATTTTCCCTATCCTGTTCTTAGGCTAAATGGAAAAGGGGGCTTACTCATTAGCTTTGATTTACTTATACTTGGAATTGCTGGAAACTGATCCCTAAGATACCTGCCTTTATCTTTCCATGAATCGATTCCTTACATGAATGATCCTAGTTCTCAAAATCTATGTTATGAGAAGCCATAATCAAAATATCTCATGTTTCTATATAAACAACTATTAATAAATAATAACTTTTACTGGTCTTATTTCCTTACTTTTCCTAAAAATGTGATGTTCTAATCAGTATTCAAATGGCATAAATATATAATTTAAAAATTAACTCATGCTCTTTTCATTGCCTGCCAAAAATAATGTCCGCCAAATAAAGTATGTTTTAATGTATGTCACAGAGAAGATTCTTCAAACATACAGTTTTATATCAAATATGTAACTGAAAGTAAATGAACAGAGTATTATCAAAATTGGGAGGGTGGAAAGTTCATGAAACTTTAATGAGTCATCTTGAAGAAGAAACAAATATTAAAGAATGGTGATCACTCAAAGAACCAAAGAATACTATTTCATCCATATTCAAAGCACAGTGTCCCCAGAAATTCAAAGGGTGGAACGACAGAGTTCTGTTGTGTTTCTGGGATGTATCAAATCTCACTCTTTACTTTTCCAACTAAAGGTTTCATCTCTTGAATAACACAATATTATTATCTTCAATCATAGTTAAAATGCCTGCTGCTATTTTATTGTATTTTTGATATAAAATAATAAAAGTTATAAATAATCTATTGCTCATCAGGATCTGAATGATAAATTTATAGTCAAATTTCACATGCTAACTAATTACAATTAACTATATTTAAATCTTTCTGAGCACAAAACAATACTTCATAAGTGATTTAGCCCATCCATCACAATCCCAAATGATGTAATTGTAAATGTTAAAATCAGAAATGCTTTATCAAGATTCAATAAGACTAGACATAAACTCAAACATCACTTGGAGCTGGGGGGAGGGAAGATAGGGCAGGCTGCAGTCTAGATGGATTGTATGAAACAAGAATTTTTAAAAAATCTGAAATGTCTTAGATCCCTTGAGGCTAAAATTCTGAAATGTCAAAATTCCCAAACACTAATTCTGGGGAAAAATCTTTAACAGATAATCATTTGTCTCTTTAAGTCAGGATTTATTTAAGTAATAAAGAAAACTTAAAACTAAACCTCAAAGGTAGACTGACATTCCCTCAAGACACCATGCTGAAAGGACACAAGATTCCAGGTGGGCTTCAGCACTGTCTACTTTTATATAAATGTATGATGCTGTACAACCTGCTTTTCAGAGTTTGCAGCACTCTGACAAGTCCTGGATATGAGAGAACCACCACACTGTCAAACTCCCATTCTGTTCCAAGGCTTCCATACTCCTGACCGCTCCACATCCTTTCTTACAAGAACTGCACTATGTAGAGTGTTTGTCTGCACAAAGATTAATTAGTGAGAACCCCCTCATGTAACCCTCTTCCCAACTTGTAGTTTTTGCCTTTAAACATTAGTTTGAGTTCAATAAGACCCTTGAGCATATGTTATTGTTAGCACTTATATGCTAGAAAGGGGAAACATTTGAAATGTAAATAAAGAAAATATCCAATAAAAAATTTAAAACAAAAAGGGAAAAACTGGAACCCTTAGACTCTACTTAGCCTGTTTGAGATTATTTAAGACAATAGTTCTTGATCCAAGATTACATTTCAAACTGTGTTTAGGTCACTCTATTTGAACCCATGTTTTCCTTTACTTCAGTTAATTACAAATGAGGTTGTTTAAGAAGAACATGAGCAGGTATATTTGCTTCTCTACGAATTTAGAATTAGGACACAACTCTGAGTCAGCTGTTGGTGAACACATTGGTTTTTTGGTTGAGCAATTCAAGCACTGACAAAATATTGAGTTGTGGGGAAAGTTAAAAATCTCACTGTAGGAAAGATATCAATGAAAATACAATAATAGAAACAAAATTTCTTCCCACTGATGTCCAAGTTTTCCCTTCTTAATATACACATTTCACCAGAGTAATTCCATCTACTCCATCATGTTCTGCTACCTTGGATTATGCCACAAACAGCCCACTCTTATAAATAATCACTCAGATTTTTGCCTGCTCCACTGTGGCTCAGCATTCCCAGGAATCAATCATCATCAACTGAGTTCTTTAGCCCTTTTGTGTTTCTCCTACTCGGGTTGTTAAGTTGTCACACTTGTAATAATTCCATAAATATTAGCCCTAAATAGTTGGAATAGAACTTGTGGGGGGTTAATGCTGGCTTTTGGCACAGAGTCTGTGGGAGTAACCAAAAATTCTTTGCCTTCAATTAAGGACCACTCTTGGCTCAACGTACTATCTAACTTGTTCTTCCTGCTTTTTCCTAACTCTATTTGTCTGAGCTGTATTTGTGAGACGACTCTTATCTGAGACCCAAGGTTCTCTTATGAAGAATAGTAACCTGAAATGAATACTTTGTTGGCTTACCCTGAATTCAGTCCTAACAATTTCTCTCTATCAAAGCCTGGTGGCACATACACATGCAATCCTTCCACATACTTTATTTACATTGTTTCATTTTAATAACTACTCTAACATAATCACGTAAAATTCAAAACAGAAAAGGAAGGAAAAATAAATGTGTCTAGTTTTGTCCTCCATTACCTTCAGTTCTAGTCTTCATTTCTAAAAGTGTATTATAAAGTATAGAACCTGGGCTGGATAGATGGCTCAGTGGTTAAGAGCACTGGCTGCTCTTCCAGAGATCCTGAGATGAATTCCCAGCAACCACATGGTGGCTCACAACCATCTGTAAGGGATATGACACCCTCCTCTGGTGTGTCTGAAGACAGCTACTATGTACTTATTTATAAAATAAATAAATCTTTAAAAGAGAAATATGGAACATATTGATGCCTCTGATTACTGAATTATTCATTCTAAGCAGACATGCATAGTTGGGGATTTATTTTAAACACATCTTCACAATAGTTTTAATGATTAGTTTGACATTGACATATCATCTCTCATTCCACAAAGACAACTACCTCTAATAATAAAATAATAACGTTTGCATAAAGGTTTACATATTTACAAAGTACTTCCATGAATAACCTTTTATTCTCTTCTAATCCGTTTTCAAATGATAAAACATAGACTGAGGGAGCCTATGTAACTTGCTAGTGAGTGAAAGCTTTCTTATTTACTAATGGAAATCCCTACTAATTTTCTGAATTCTACACTATCCTTACTCCAAATATTTACTGATAGAAAAATTGTTGTATGAGTGTCTGATGTCACAAAGTGGCAGGAAGCACTCTCAGTAGATGCTCCTGAGCCTCAATCCTTAAGGATGCTTTTATGCTTTAAAAATGACTTCAGAGTCACTCACTAGTAAAAAGGAGAGTAAACAGGAGATGCCTATAGCAGGCCTCTGCATGACGGCAACTGAACAATATCCATGTGGACCATCGTATCCTCTTTCCCATTTACCTCAGGGTAGAAAAACAGAAAATTTGCCAGCCAATATGGCATTCTGAAGAGGCAATGCATGGCAAGTCAATTAATTTTGGCATTTACATTTAACAGTGCTCAGCACCCTGTTGCTTGCTGATACTTAGCAGATTGCAGATTTTTTAAAAAAAAGCTCTGTAATAACCTCTGTGATTGAGCTGCAGTTCTGCAAACTTTAATTGACACTTGCACCTAGGAATGTGCTGTATTTCTTCAGCGTTAATTCCCTTGGCATTTAATTAATTTATGGAAAACGAAGCCTCAGGTTCATAGATTTGAAGTACATCTAGAAATTATGTTAATCTATTTTTACATTGAATTGCTATACAACCTTTCTGAAAAGTATGCCCAGTTGCTGAGTCAGGCTGTGACTGTAATCGTTGAAAAAGAATAGTCAGCAAATGGTAGGTGCGCTTGAACAATTCTATACAGAGGGTAAGCAAACAACATACTAAGATACCAGTGTTCAACGCAACACAGAGATGTTAAGTAGTTCACACACTAAATACAAAAGAGAATGGCAGCTTCTTCTGCCAGTTACGGAGGCAGGGCATGTGTTTGCACATATGTTTGTGTACTGATGTTTAAAGACAAAGACTCCTAGCATAGTGATGACAGCTAGGATCAGCTCTCATCTCTGAAATAACCTGGCACACCACTGGAATCTTGCTATACCTTGAGATCCAGTGTATCTGGTAGGGTGTATCTATCACTGGTCAACGATCAGAACAGTATTGATTTCACATCAGCTAGTACATGCACACCATAAAACGTTCTACACTTAAGTTTTCTAAACTGATTTTTTCCTAATTTAACATTGTTAGGTAACTTTAGGTGTTTCAGATTTATTTTCAAAAATAAAACATCTTTAAATTTAAAATAGAAAATTCCATAGGTGTACTCTATTTACATCATTTCCACCCCTCCTTTTACCCGTTTTCCAGTGTCCCCCAAACCCCTCTCAAGTTCCTGATGTAATTTTCTTTAATTATACTTGTGTGTGCATGTGCATGTGTATGTGTGTGTGCACGCATGCATGTTTGAATGTGTATGTGCGTGTGTGTGTTGCATATAGTCTACTGTATCCACAGTGTTGCCCACATGTATATTTACGGAGAGCTGACTACCTGGGAGTAGATAATCCATCAGAGGACCTGGAGATTACTGATTCCCTTCTCTCAGTAGCCACTTATTACCTGTAGCTCTTCATCTAAGTGTTGGGCCATAAGAAATTTCCTCATCCACGCTGGCATGCCATCTAATGGTGATATACTGAAGGTCTTGTTTAGGTAATCATATTTTTGAGATTTCATGAGTAAGGTTTGAGATTTCATGAGAAGGTCCCTATCATTTATAGAAGACGTTATTTCACAGCCAGTGCCCTGGTCCTCTGGCTCTTAACATCTTTTCATGTAAGTAAGAGCAAAACTATGCACCAAACCCATGTATTTGTGCATAACTATACTCAAATATTAGTTGATGTGCATTAGTGAGTAAATGTTACAAATTAATTTTACTAAAATATTATGACAATTTCATACTGGAACCATCTAATATCTGCCATTTGATTCAACTTGATGTTCCTTTTCAGAAAACAAAACAAAATAAAAACTGAAACCAACCAACCATAACAAAATCCTTAGGCTGCACGTGAAAGACTAATAAAACAATTCTTTCCTTTTGGATTGAAAAAATAAAAGACTGTGCACTTCATAATAAATCAACTTTTAGAATTCAAGAGTAAAACTCACTATGAAACAAATCATTGAACCTCTAAAAAAGACCTTGGATTTCTATGGGATACAGCTAGAAGTAAAGATTTGGGAAGGTACCAACTGTCTTGTTCGAGGAAAAGTACTTATAACTCAAATACTTAAAGTTAGATCTGGAGTTTTCATGCCTGCTCTCTTTGCATCTCAGTTTTCATATCTGTAATGCAGGAAAACCATCTTCAGAGACTGTTGCTAAAATTACACTGACTGAATCATTTCAAAGTAGTTAGCAAGAACTCAGTAAATGTAGGTCTAACAAATTAGAAGTTGGAATCAATATCTGTTAATGAGGTGTTTCTAAAGTTTAATGTCTGTATGAAGTACCTGGGGACCTTATTAAAATACAGATTGAAGTGCTATTGTTCTGAGATTGGGGCTCAAGAGCCTGTATTTTTACAAGTTTTCAGGCAATGCTCACATGGCGGATTCCTTAACCATATTCTGAGTATTGCAAGGTTAAATGTACATTAAAGCAAGAATCAGCATACACATGCTGTGGGGAAGAATAGCAGGCCTTTGCAAACTCTATCTGCAATGGTGTGGGTTTTTGTAAAGAGAAGTAGAATCTCTATTTAGAGCTGTCATGGCCATCTATACCATCATATAATATATTACTAGGAGATTGGTATTAGTGTTATTAATAATGCTTAGCCTTACTATATAACTTAGTTTTTAAAAAATAGATTACAGAACTGTTTATGTTCATGGGTATGGCTCATGGATTGAATTTGATAATTTTTCCATGATCTTGAAATACTCTTATATACTTTTGTATGTTGTTTTCTTTTTATTTTGTTCCTTGATTTTTTTGTTCATCTGTTTGTTTTATGGTTCTGGGAATAGAACCTAAGGACTTTTGAGGCAAGCACTCCTGCTGAGTTATATCCCAGCCTTTAAAACCTCCTTTTCTTCTTTTTTTTTTCTCTCTTCTCTCTTCTTTTCCTTTTCTTTTGGTTTTAAGTACACCAAAAACATAACCAAATTAGGTAATGAAATATTCAAAAACTGTACAATGCTACTAATTTGATTAGCTATACAGCTCTCAAGCACTAACTCAAAGATTAACATATTCATTTTTAAATTTAATTTGTGTGTGATATGTGGCTGTATGTATTGTGATATGTGTGCATATGTGTATATGTAAATAAGTCTGTGTGTCTGTGTGCATGATTGTGTGTGTTCATGCATATGTGGGTGATATGTGAGTGCAGGTGTCTGTTTCATGGCTCATGTACAGAATCAGAGAATAACTTCCAGAAATCAGTTCTCTCCTTTTATGCTGTAATCCAGTGTTGAATTCACTTCTTCACTACAAGCCCTTTACTCACTGAGTCACCCAGGTGACCTTTCAGCTGTTTTTGTATAAAGACAATAATGATCAAAAACATGTTTGGTTTGAATACGTCCCAACCACAATTTGTCCTCCCTCCATCCTTCCGATTCTCCTCCACCCAACCTCCCCTCTCTCCCACATACATTTCTCCTCCTGTTTGCCTCCAGAAATGAACAGGCCTCTGAGGAACATCTACCAAATACAGTACAAAAAAAATCAATTGGACTAGGTACACACCCTCAAATCAAGGCTGGGTGAGGTAACCCAGCAGGTAAAAAAGGGTCTAAGAGCAGATAAAGGAGTAGGGGACACCCACTCCCACTGTGAGTGGTCTAGGGGGTACCTTTTAAGACAATGAGATATACAGTATGTATGAAAATCTATTCAAATGAACACCAACAGGGCAGAAAGAAAGTAAGATGGAGAACAAAGAGTAAAAATCAGAATTGTGGATGCTTCCATGGTTCTAAATTCTTCCACCATAGCATTTGAATGTTCTGCTTGGTTTATATTCCTGGCATTCTGCTGGAAAACTCTGGTAGGATTTTGTTTTAACTTTTACCTCTTCTATCGGGGAGTATACAGGAATTTGATTTTTCTTTGTCTTAGTGGTGTGGAGTTTCACAATGATGGCCATAATATAAAATCTTCATGAAATTACTAGATACATAGTAGGTCTTCAGTTTTGAATTGCATGGTGCCATTTTTAGGAAGATCTTGAAGTCTTTTACACCACTATTCCCCCCTCCTATTTTTCTCAGCCCCCTCTCTCTGGGAATTCTACCACACAAACACTGCTCTACAGGCAGGCTCCGCTGATTCTTGCTTCTGTTTCTATATATCCCCTTTCCCTTTCTTGTACTTCCTGGGAGGTTTTCCTAGATGACCTTCTAACTTTTTAATTTGTATATTTTATCACTATGTTCTTACCTTTTTAAAGGTCTTTTTCATTTCCTGAGGAAAAAAAAGAACCTTATTCTTTTGTAGTGCTTGCAAAGCATGTTTTTAATCTTTCTGAGAATATTAAATTACATACATATTTATACATTGTAAGTCTCAGGATTTTCCTGCTTTCTCTCTGGTTCCCTCACGCTGTTTTCAAGATCAAGTTTTCCTATTAGAATCCTACTTCAGAAATTTGAAATACTGAATTTTATGCTAATGTTTAAGATCAAAGGTCAAAGGTCAATTAGGAAGCCTTCATTATTTTATAAAGGCTGATGTGATATAAGCTCTCTCCTTCTCCGAACCATCTGTAGTAGAACACACATGGACTTCCTCTTGGGACAGTCATATTTTTTTTTTTTCAGAAAAATGTTACTGCGTGTCATGTGAGTAGCTACCCTACACCACCTCCCTACTTCTAGCCAATAATATTGATGTTGCTGAAAGTGAGGATTTGTATCCCAAAACAATGCCTCCCATCACCTATCAACTTAACTCCAAAATAATTTGCAAGAATTATTTAGTTAGGCTATGTTGTACTTGAATTTTCAAGAGAAAAAAAATAGCTCAAATCTCCTTAAATGTTAACAAAATGCACTGAAATCTATTACTGGAAATCTATGAATTTTGTAGGCCTCAGGGTTGACTTAACCTAGTTCTTGATAAAATTATTTTATCCCCTGGGCTTTATTCTCCTCCACATGGCTGTTAAACCCACCAGATATAGGAAGATGACTGTTAGATCCTAGCTTTAAATCAGCACAAGAGAGAGCAACATGAAGAAGACAAGACCTACTTCTCTGTCTACACCAAAGAATGAGATGAAAACACCAGAGTAAATCCCTGGGCCTCAGCCAAGGATGTTCTATATGTCTATTCTTGACAGGGGATGTTAGGACTAACTAGATCACAGAACTATGATAAAGAAAAATAGCTATGTGTAGACAGACATGTGTACCCATTTTAATAAATCTAAAGAACTATACTGGAAAATAAATACCTACTTAGGTGGAGTAGACAGAAAATAAAAAGTCTTCCAGAAAGATAGCCACATTAAGTCCCAGGAACTTGTGAGATTAATACTACCTGAAGGGGGAAAATTCTTTACAGCAGTGGTTAACTTAGTGACCTAGAGATGAAGAGCTATGAATGATTCAGAGAAAAGTTTCCATTTATTTTCATCTATAAAGCTTCAAGAGAACTCAAAATACATTTCACAAAAAAATGTTAAAACAGAAGGAAGATTGTTTTAACTTAGATACAATGATAACCATATAATTTATGTTCAGTTTGAAAGGACATTGTGAGCCTGGGCACGCAATTATAAAGTTTCCAAGCTTCAGTTACTTAGAGCCAAGGAAGAAAGCAAGGGGATTCTCCATTGGATGGCAGAGCAGGGCACTTTCTTTTCTTTTCTGCTATCTACAAATATGAATATCTGTAGCACTTACCAAAGCAAATTGCAAATATTCTCATTATGAAATTGCGAGAAGTATTACTAAGGTGTTTGTTTCCTAGGGAATATATTTTAGCCCATAAATATGAGCCAGCTTGTTTCATCTGCATTCAGGAAAACTGCACAACTAATTTTTAAAACTAAAATGGAAATATCATAAATTCGACAGAAGAATTTGTCATCACATACTTAGATCTGATACCCAGTCTTTTCATTACGAGTTAATTGAGTATGTTATATGAGACTTTTAACTTGTCTGACCTCTGTTTGGACTCTATAAACTGAAGTTAGCACTAATAGCCATTCCATGGTTCTGAGTTGTGGTCAGGACAGATAATAGACTCTCAGTGTGAGTGCTTTTGAAGCTCTAAGGTAGGTTATGAATTCAGACTGCTATTAATTATCTTAGAGATGCGGAGATGAACAGTGTGCTCTGAAATTAAATTGAACACAGTGCAGTTCTGGATGTTTCTTCTTCATCAACCTGAACATTGAAAGCTAAAACTACTGTGAAAAATCTAAAACCTCTGTGTTTATATACTGATGCAGCTTACCAAATGAGCACATTGATTGTACCTTATGACACAAGCGTTTAAATAAATTATTATGATTATAGTAAATGAAAACTGCAAAAAGTAATCCTGCATTTACCAACTGGATGTATGCATAGGTAGAAGTGGGTCATGAAATCTGTGATTCTTTGAATTAAAATGGTCTACAAAGGCCAGTCCTTTGAAAGCTTAGTCATTATTGGTAGTAGGTTTGGGAGGCATTAGGTGTGGCCTTGTAGGGGTTAGGCCTAGAATAGGTGTGGTCTTGTTGGAAGTAGGTATGACTTTGTTGGACATAGTATGTTTCTAGGAGTGAATTTTAAGGGTTCAAAAGCCCACACGAGGCCCAATGTCTGTCTGTCTGTCTGTTTCTCTCTGTTTCTCTCTGTTTCTCTCTGTTTCTCTCTGTTTCTCTCTGTTTCTCTCTCTCTCTCTCTCTCTCTCTCTCTCTCTCTCTCTCTCTCTCTCTCTGCTGCAGGTAGGTCAGAATGTAGCTCTCAGCTTCTTCTCCAGATCAATGTCCCCTGTCTGCTGCCATGCTCTCTGTCATGATAATAGTGGATTGACCTTCTGAAACTATAAGCCATCCCTTAATTTAATGTTTTCTTTTATAAGAGTTGCTTTGGTCATGGTGTCTCTTCAGAGCAATAGAACAGTGACTAAGACAGAATCTTAATCTTAAATTTCACTTATCTTTTTCCTGAGAAATAATGTAAAACAAAGCCAACTTAGTCTAGTTTTTCTTTAATCCTTGTGGCACACTCTAAACACATTGATAAATGCCTATGACAGAACCAAAAATGATAGAGGATAGCAAAGGCTTTGAGAAGGAACAAAAGCTGGGGCATTACTACGATGATGCCTTACCTCACAGTAACGAAGTGCATAACCAACACTACAGCCTGTACAGAGTCAAGCTAAAGGTTACTTGCTTCCCTGTCAACACAATTATGACAAAAATTAATTTTAAGATACAACTAAGACACACACACTGATAGGGAAAAGGAGATCTGTTTCATGAAGAACACTTCAGCTTTATCCACAAATTGCTTGAAATTCGTCTGAACAAATATCAAATATCATTTTGATTCCAGCACAGAAACAAAAGGAGAATGTGTGTGCATGAGTGTGCACACAAACACCCAAACACACACACACAAATGATAAAAACAGCCCTCTCTGAGGAAATCCTAAAGTATAAAATTTTAGATCAGAGCCACGACACAAAGGAAATTTCCAGAAAGAGACCAACGAAAACAGTGAAAGGGACACTCAAATGGTTAATTCATAGTAGAGTTCCATAATTAAAATAGAAGGAAAGAAATCTGATGAAATCCTACCAGTCACTGCAAGCTGCAGCTGTGGAAGATTAGTGAGTGTTTTCGTGCACAAAGTGTAATTAGCTGGCAAATGCGAGCATGCGAGGAATGAATGTACCATGTCAGTGAGACATGCTGCTAGGGAAAGAACTCATGGTCCTCAAATGTACGGGGGCACAGGAGACACAGTGGCCTTGTGTTTTTGCCATATTTTCAGTAAAAAAAA
>NW_022196906.1:76450246-76488704 GCF_008632895.1 Mastomys coucha | reverse complement strand
AAAAAAAAAAAAAAAAAAAAAAAGAGCCCTCATCAGAGGTCTGGAGACACAGCCCAGCTATGAAGAGGACTTGCTTCTTTGCAAGGGGCCCAATCAATTCCCTCATCCACATAGAGGCTGACACTGTAATTTTCCCTCCAGAGGACTTAACACATTCATTCCTCCAGTCACAGCACCTACATGGTACACATCTATATACAGAGGCAAAAACAGCCCTAGAGGTAACATAAAAATAAATAAACTTTTTAAAATGATTTTTAAAGAAGAGAGTCCTCATTGGGAAACTAGTGTGAGCTCAGGCAGAAAATAAGGATGGGTTTACTTTTCAAGGAGAAAAGGAGAGACATGAATTTTTATTTAGAGTTTCAATGATGTTAAATAGCATGCTATTTTCTCAGTGAAAGTTTCCAATAATCTTATGACACAGTCACATTTCTCAGTTCTACTTTACAGATACGCAAGTTAGGTAACTTATTCAAGATCGACTAGTAATTAAGACTTCAATTTTGCTAATTTAAGCTATAGATCTGTGTTTAACAAATCAGTATTGGGTTTTGTCGTTATTGTTATTTTTTGAGATTTCATTCCTTTCTAATGCAGGCACTCACCCTTACATTTTCTTTTTCTAACAGCTTTTTGATGAAATCCATGCATATTGGTAAATTTCCATTCGCTATGAGATACTTTTTAAATTTCTCTTGCTTTCCTATTTGCTCCTTGTGATTGCTAATTTTTTTTTAGTTTCTACATTCTTATAAATTCTCCCATTTTACTTATTTTTATTCAATTCCAGCTTTAACCCGCTGTTGTCAGAAAAGATACACTGAATGATTTAAAACCTTTACAATCATCAAGGGTTGTTCTATGACTCATTTATGGTTTATTCTGGAGGGGCCTGTAAGTGTGCTTGAAAAGAACAAGCATTCTTCTTCTGTTGAGGGGACAACTCTGTCAACGCCAGATAAAACCACTGTCTTAGTCAGGGTTTCTATTCCTGCACAAACATCATGATCATGAAGCAAGTTGGGGAGGAAAGGGTTTATTCAGCTTACTTCCACATGGCTGTTTATCACAAAGGAAGTCAGGACTGGAACTCAAGTAGGTCAGGAAGCAGGAGCTGACACAGAGGCCATGGAGAGATGTTTCTTACTGGCTTGCTTCTCCTGGCTTGCTTAGCCTGCTCTCTTATAGAACCCAAGACTTCCAGCCCAGGGATGGCACTACCCACAAGGGGCCCTACCCACTTGATCACTAATTGAGAAAATGCCCCACAGCTGGATCTCATGGAGGCACTTCCCCAACTGAAGCTCCCTTCTCTGTGATAACTCCAGCCTGTGTCAAGTTGACACACAAAACCAGCCAGTACACCTACACTGTTGCTCAAGTAGATGGTTCCTTCACTGACTTTATCTCCAGATGTGCTATCCATTACCATAAATGAAGCATTAAAGTCTATTAAGAAGAGGGAACAAAGCCCCAAATTAGCAGAGGGAATGCAATAGTAAAGATTAGAACAAAACAAAAAAAAGGGGGGGGGGGACAGAACCACTTTCAAAATAAAATTGATGTAAATTTTATATGATGGAAATGATAAAAACTTAAAAACACAAAGAAAAGTTAAGTATAACTAAGAATACAAAGAGACACAATGGATGTCTCAGGCCTAAAATGAATATTAAAATACTACTATATGAACACTCTTAACAAACTGAGCAACAGAATAAACGAATGAACACCTAGAAAAATAAAACTTAAACAACACTGGATGAAGAAGAAATAGAAAGTATAGACAGGCAAATACAAAACAGGGTAAGCAATAAGAATGATGATGAATCTTGCCAACAAACCCTTTCTATTTTTATAAAGTTGAATATAAAGATGAATTTTATAAAAAGAAAATCAAAGACTCAAAACTAATTCTTCTTGATCACTTTCTAAATATAGAAACAATTTCAAGATATATCTGACTTTTATCATATAGGTCACCAAAAACATGAGAGATACTTTATGGAAAAAAAAAGTTACTAAGGAGTTTCTTTGAAGTTAGTTAAAGTTTTTAATGGAATGCAAGCCAGATTTAACAAAGTAATTAAATGATCAAACATTATATTCACTTAAAATGAATCCCAGGGATGCAGGGAATATTCAATTCATGACAGCCAATCAACATGATACAACACAGCCGAGAAAGTTAGAGAGAGAGAGAGAGAGAGAGAGAGAGAGACAGAGAGAGACAGAGAGAGACAGAGACAGAGAGACAGAGAGACAGGGAGAGACAGGGAGAGAGAGACAGAGACAGAGAGACAGGGAGAGAAAAAAGACAGGGAGAGAGACAGAGAGAGGCAGAGAGACAGAGGGAGGGAGAGAGACAGGGAAAGAGACAGAGAGAGGCAGAGAGAGAGACAGAGAGAGGCAGAGAGAGAGAGAGAACAATCTCAACATGTATGGGAAAAGCATTTGACATATGACTAAAACAAAACAGACATTATAGGGTGTCATCCCAATGAAATAAAGGAAATGTGAAAAAGCCTACAGCTAAAATAATAATCAATAAACTTCAAACTATTTTCAAGAAGGTAGGGATGCTCAGTCTTCCCATTGTTTTCACTATGTTGTTCTAGATCTAGTTAGAGTAAATAAAAGATAGAAACATGGGAGGGAAGGGAGGAGGAGGAAGCTGGGCCCCTCCTTGTTAGCTCCTGTCTGTATCCCATCATTCTCTAGGCCCCCTCTACTTTTGTTTCCACTTTTCAGTTGCTGTGACATAAATAGGCTGTGCATAAAAGGCATCTCATATTTACATGTAGCAAATAATTCACTCTAAGTATCGATTGGCTTCGCTTACAGATTTTAAATTAGAAAAAAGTAGATCAATGAGAACTTCTACTCCAGGGATATTTTTTTTTTCTGAATCTTAGACCTTATATGAATAGGAATTCCATAGGGTGCCAATGTATTAGAAGGACATATAGATTGAATACTCTGAACACATTCCATGTTCTTTTATTGTTGCTAACCAATGAGTAGATAGAGTTGCCTATGTCCCTGTCTGTAATATCTCCCTAGGAAGTTCTGGAGAAGACGATGTAGATTTGGAAGGTGTTCCAATATATTCTCTTTTTCTACAGATGGGTAGTTGTATACAAAGTCTTCCCTACCATGTCTTCTTGGCCAGTGGGATATCTTTGGCCCATGGACCTTCAGAAAGAAACAACTTTTTTTTTTTTTTTTTCTACACAAGGGCCTGGCCTCAGTGGCATCTACTGGGAAATATGTAGTAACCATCAGGGTAGAAAGTCTCCACAGCTAAAGCTGATCCTGGAAGAGTTAGATTGTAGCTTACTGTTGCAAATTCAGTGTTTCCTAAGTACTTAACAATCCCTGCCAAGGACTGTCAATAAGGAAGGATATTTAGGAGAGCCTCCAGTGTTAACACAGAAGCCCACCAGGCAAAGTAGAAACCACTCATTGTTAGGGCCAGAAAAACAAGAAAATATTAAACACAGAGATCCTGATGTCAAACTGCCATGTTCTAAGTTCCTGGGGGGTTGGGGGGGGGAATTAGCCTTGGTACTAGCATCCTGTCTTTGAGAAAGAGTATGTAGTAATTTTATATCCCTGATGCTGCTTTTTCACCTCAGATACCACGCTCTTGGTCTGCCCTCGGTCTGCCACTGGCCTGGTCCCTGTGGCCAGGCAATCTCCAAAAAGGTAGATGATACTGTTGGTAGCTCGAGTGTCCTTACAGAATGTCCACTTTTCCTTCTAATTAGGTACCCCTGCTCCACCAAGGACAGCTTTACATCTCTCTTCTGGAGAAATCTATATTCTCTATACTGCTTTATATTACAGGCACTACTTGTTGCAACCTTGAACCCTTGTCATGATGGTTGTACAGTGAGATCTAATAGGGAAGGCAGAGATAAATAGCCAGTTTCTGTTAAACTATCGGCAGAATAGTTGGCAAGTATCAGTGTCCTGAAGGCAGACCCAGCACATGTCTGAAACCTTGTTGGTCAAATCTAAAAGTGCCCATAACCTGCGCAAAACTTGTTTCAGTTGGGTGCCATTAGCCTCTGGGCCAAGTCACAATTACCTCCCGAAGTGCCTACAGCCTGTTAACCTGGGAACTAGAAAGGAATTTGGTAGGCCCCAGAGGCAAACTTGGAAGAGAGTCAAGCCTGCCCATCAGCTGTGGCTAATAATGCACTAGGAGGCCCGGTTTTATGAAGGTTCTGACCTAAGCTGGATTCCGTTAGATTATCTCAGGGTCATTCGTAGAATCCCTGTGTGGTTCTGCTCAGCTGGGGCTGAAGGACTGGCTGTGGCTAATATGAGACCAGTACTATCGAGATGAATCTTCTGGAAAGTATTTCTTAAGACTCAACACACAGAAACTACTGTCCAGAGGGACAAATGCTGCATCTCATTGGTAAACCAAACCTGGTAAGGTGTAAGAATCTCCCACATGGTATTGGTTTTGATGGCATAGAAGCCAAAGGAAATGCCAGGATTGTGTGATAACCAGAGACGCTATGTGTGCTGTGAAGAGTAGAGCTGGGGGCACAGAGCTGCCCAAGTCTGTAGCACCAAGATCATGGGTGAAATAGATGTTAGATACTGAGCTGCTTCTAATGTGGGACTTTCATTTTACATGCTGTGCTGTGGTTGTAACTGTGCCCTGGTTTTCCCCTCTTGGCATTGGAATTCATCATCAGAAGATGGCTTCAAGAGACTTAAATTTCTGAATTGGTAGGTGGATGGGACCCAAAATGAGGAAATTCCATCTTAACTCTTGGGCTCCACCAGGAGATCTCTAGGCTAGTGAGCCTCAGCCTATCTGTCTCCTTTCTCCATCTGGCTCAGTCTTTAGCACGGTGACTGATCATTAGATCATGTGAGGCTGGTGCGGAACAGGGCCCGTCACATAGGTCAGTGGGGCTTCTGGTTTCCCGCAGAGCTTGTGGAATTCCGGAAAGGTGGAAACTGGGAGATGGTAATAGACAAAGCCATGGGAAAAGTGCGGGAAACCCATTCTTAGCTTGACCTCTCCAGGGGACAGACTAGACCACACTCTGCTGACTGGGCATGTGCATCCAAATGAACTAAGGAAGGAAGGTATGGTAAACAAGCCTGACCCATGATTTCTCCATTTCTCTTTATCTATCTGATTGAAGATGGGACAAACTGGTTCTAATAAAAAATAAATAAACTACCCAGCAGCCTCTGAAACACTAGGAAGAAATAGGATGACATCCTCAGATACTCAAAGAAACAGCTAATGAGATCAACAACAATGACATCAACAAAACATATGACTTTATTTCTTCTTCACAAGAGCCACAAAGAAAAGAACTCAATTAGGCTAATGTATTATATTTCAATTGTATTATTTTAAAATCTGAATTTAAATGGGTAATATTTAATGATATGTAACCTTCTTTGATTGCTATTATAGAAATAGAAAATGTCATGAAATTATGAATTCCCAGTAACTGTCAACTACTATTCCTTTGATTGATACCAGGTACTGAACTCCATAAGGGACTAGTCTTTAGATGCAGTGAACAGTGGAAACTTCTTTGAACCTCAGTAACGTGTTCTGATCAATATAAAATTCCTAAATCCGACCTCAGTAGACTTTTCTGACAATATCTCAGAAAGGATGAAGAACAGTGGCTGTCATTTTGAGGTGCTCACTAAATATGGGTATAAAAGAGGATTTGGCTCAAGTCCAAGAGACCCCTGAAGACAAGATTATCTATCAACTGGCCTCAGTGGTACAAAAGATGAGGAGGAAGAGATGATAAATTTTGGTTCTTTACAATGTCTTAAACCAGCAAGAAAGTATAAACAAAACTTCAAATGATGGGTATGTTCAATAGTTCAAGGATCATACTCCCAAATATTATAATGGCCCTAACCTACACAGTGTGTTCCTTAGACAACTTTTCCTTACAAGTTAATTCTTCTTGATTAAAAAAAATAATGTGCAGATAGAAGACATCAGATCTCACCATAGAGTGGCATGCACTTACAGCCAACAGAGATAGATAGACCCATTACGTTTTAAGCTAAAACTTAAATGATGACTAAATATCTAGAATCCATATGGGAAGGATGTATTGTTTATTCTAGCCACTTCAACAACTCTCAAAAAGCCTGAAATCCTTGGTTCATCATTCTAGAGATCAGCCATATAGGCCAAAAACAGTAAGATGGTGCCAAAAGATACTTTGAGACTATCAAGATATTCTAGTGGGCTTTACTTTGAACATTTAAAACAGACTGTTCCGGTTTCTGGTTTCCTGCTTAGGATTTGTAATGTTAATAACTTTTGCCTTTACTTTTCCCTCACACCCATTTCCAGACAGTAGGTATTTGAGAAACTTTATCAAAGAAGTACCTATACGGGGACCTTCGGCATTAGTGCTTCTCTGGAAAGATTGCAACTTTTGGACCAACAGCAACTCAACAAAAGCAAGAGAAAACCAAAAAGGTAAAAAGTCGAAGCAGAAAAAAATTTTAAAAAAATCACAAGAGTTAAGGCATTCAAACTAGAGGCAGCAGAAGCTTGAGGCAGAGGCAGCTCAGCCAGAACAACACAGTAACAATGGAAAGCTACAAACGTGCAACTAGGAAGAGACATACACACATGCATAGAGACACACACACCTGCATAGAGACACACACACATGCATCAGGCCCAGCGATAGACTCTCAGCCACAAATGCGAACGAACCACGAATATCGCAGCCGACAGGAATGTTCACAGAAATAAAGAAACATTAGGTCACAAGTAGGGAGAATATAGTAATTACTTACCCGGTTTATACTGTTGTTCCCTAAAATAGCCTGGAGGAGAGTCTTTTCAAATTCTTCCAACTTCTGAGAACATCTTTTAAAAATATGATTTGAAAAATTAAAATCACTCGCCAGTCTGGCTAATGTACCAACAGCCTCTGTCCAAAAGTTTGAGAAGGGGATTTTGGGGTTCTGGTAAAACGTGATCAGGCCATCCAACAACTGTGAAACTGAATCGGAAACTGTGGAAGAGTCTTTTTCAAAGAGGGTTAAGAATACTTTGAGATTACTGGATTCTGTCCATTTCTTCAGTTCTAGCAGATGCTGAAAGAACTGCATGTGAGAAGACAGGGGTCTGTCCAGGGTGGCACATGGCTTTTTCTCAAGAGGCAGAGGGAGGAATGGGGGATTGGTGCTCTCCACAAAATTCTGGGATAATTCTGCAGGTTCACTTCTTTGCTCATTTGATAAAACACATCCAGAGTCATCCATCAAAGTCAATGTATTTTCAGAACTTGTAGGTTCCTGATCTGACAACGTGGGGAGCACATCGTGTCCTGAGACAGAAAGCAACAGTAGGATTATCTTCCTGCGGCTAAAGTTCTTAGGAACTAGACAATGACTATGTTCTAAATGAAAGTACTTCATAAAGCATCCAAGTGTGTATAAACAGTTAGTAAACTATAAAAACCGCATAGAAGCAAAACCAGAAATTGCTTAGTTTGGCTGGAGAAACAGTTTTTATAATTTCAGATGGTAGCTCTCATTCATCTACAAGCGTGCTCCTGGGAAGTCACAGTCTCTCGAGCTTTCTCCTCCATGCGGAACAGAAATAGCTTTTTTTTTTTTTTAAAGACTTGTTTTCTTTTTAATTATCTGTATGTACATGTGTCTGTAGAACTCAGTGCAGTGTGCAGAAGCCACAAACGGACAAGAGATCCCTCTGGCTGAAGTTACAGGCGATTGTGGGGCACGTAATGTGGATTTCAGACACTTCACAAGAGCAGCAAGTGCTCCTCTCTGAGTATCTCCTCACCCCTACCCAGCACAGTGAGCACTGAGCACCTCCTCACCCCTACCCAGCACAGTGAGCACTGAGCATCTCCTCACCCCTACCCAGCACAGTTCTGAAAGGAGTAATCTCTCTCTATCCATGTGTGTGCTAGAGGAGATCAATACTCATACTCACTAGGAACTAGGAATTATTCTAGCTGCTTCATTTTAATACCCTAAGCAAAGTGTCAAGGGAGCACGTCAGAGATGACAATATCAAAAATTAGACACAGAGAAGACTCCTCACACTGCATGAGTACCATGGTGAAGTTTTACACGATACATATTACAGTATTAAAGTCATATTGTCAAACTGAATGAAGGAAAAATAAAATTTATCATATTCAACATATTTTCAAAGCAATACTAGAAGATATATTGCTATGACCCACCCCCATATGCTAAAAAGAAATGTAAACTCAAATTGATTAAGAAAACTACCAAAAGCTACATAGTAAGAGTTATGACTACCCATGGCTGCCGAGTTGACTGCACCTGGAATTAACTGAAGCCCAAGCAGGTGGGCACACCTGTGAGGAATTTTTCACGGTTTAACTATTTAGGTTGGAAAGCCACTCTAAGTCTAGATCACCTGAGGTCATAGGACCTAAATCTGGTGCATACTTACTTTTTTTGTGGCAGCCCACATCAAAGGCCATCAGAGAATGAAGTCTTCGCACTTAACCTGCTGGCCTCTCTGTCCCTGGTCAGTCCATCCTTCCTGTTCTTAGCCGTCCCCATTCCCCCACTGTTGGGAGAAACTATTTCTTTGGGATAGGATTCAAATGTAGACCCTAAGTGGCAGCTCTCTAGGACTTCCCTGAGCTCCAGCACCAGAATGAAGCTATGAAGTTACTGAGATATCATGTCCCACAGACTGAACCACTACCACATACTTGGCCTTTCAGTCAGGAAACAGCCATTGTTGGACTACAGCAGACCACAGCCTATAAATCATTTTACTAACCCCCTTTTAACACACACACACACACACACACACACACAAACTCACACATACAAGTGTGATAAGACTATTAGTTCTGTTTCTTTAGAGAACCTGATATTACTCATTGAGATTTAAAGATTTGGATTTGAGAGTTTCATACATGGGTGCTGTGTTTACATGATTTCCAATCCTTTACTCCCACTCCGACCACCCCAGTCCATCTAAAATTCAAAATCATTTTTATTTTAGTTATTAGTGTTACACATATATACCAGTATGTATATATGTATATATAAAATCTACTAAGATTTTTTTAGTGTAGTTTGCATATACAGGTGTTTAGAGCTAAGTACTTGGTATCATTCATATGAATATATATACATACATACACACACAAACACACACACACACACACACACACACATATATGTCTGCAGCCTAGAACTATAGCAACAAGGTTCTGTGTTTCCATGAGAACTTCTGTATAGCCCCATTATAGTATAACATATTCATAGTATTATACAATACTATGTATGTATGTATAGAATAGTATAGTATAGAATAAACTTAACAAAGGAGTGAAGACTTACAGAAAATACATAAATAAGAAATAAGAAGATACTAGAGCAGTGGTACTTAACTTGAAGGACTCTTTCACAGGGGTTGCCTAACACCATCTGCATATCAAATATCTGCATTACGATTCAAACAATATCAAAATTACAAGTATGAAGTAGTAATGAAAATAATTTTATGGTTGAGTGTTACCAGAACACAAAGATCTATATTAAGAGGTCAGACCACTCGGAAGGTTGAGAAACATGCATCAGAAATACTAAGATGTCCTTCAATCATAGATTAGCGGAATGATGTTAAAATGGTTATATTAATGAAAGTAATCTTTATTAATGCAATTTCCAATAACATGCTAGATTATTTTCTTCTCAGAATGAAATAAAAAGTAGGGAAGTACAAAAGACTCTAAACTAGTGGTTCTCAACTTGTGGGTCAGAATCCCTTTGGGGGTTGAATGATCATTTATGTTTGTAACAATACCAAAATCATGGTTTTGAAGTAACAAATAATTTTATGAATGGGGTCACAGCAAAATGTGGAAGTAGAATAAAGGGTCACAGCAATAGGAAGGTTGAGAACCACTAAAAACAGTCATATACCCAAGCAGAAAAAGAAACGCTAGAGACATCTTAACCCCTATTCCTAGCTATCCTCCAGTGCCAGAGTAGCAACACCACATGGTAGTAATGCAAACTCAGAAGTGTAAAAGGGACAGAGGCACTAAGATAGAAATTCTCACAGTAAGTCAGAGGACTTTAGAAAATGATGTCAAAAGACAAAAAACCAAAAACCATTGGAGAAAAAAAAATAGCCTTTCAAACAAATGATGCTGAAAACTGAGTCTCTACATAAAGAAAATGAAGTAAGACCCATATCTCTCACTCAGTATACAAGCAAACTCAGATAATAAATCACTTACTATAAGACTTGAAACCTTGAAACTATTAGAGGAAATCTTAAGAAAAACCCTTCAAGATATAACCATAATCAGTGATTCTAACAACAAAAATGAGCATGAGATTATATGAAATTAGAAGGTTTCTGTACAGGAGATGGAACAATAGCTGACACTACAACAAAAATCGCTGAGTAAAGGGAAGTCCTCTCGAATGTGAAGACCATTTTTAAATTTACTATTGTGTTGAAGTACTGAAGATAACCACTTTCCAATTTGATATATATGATCTTCCTAACATGTTTATTAGTAGATTTAATAGAGATAAAATACACATAAAAATTGATGTTATACTCTGATGAAAATTATATACTTGATAAATATAAACTATTGCTATAAAATACTAGCACATTTATGAAATCTACAGTAAAATATGCAACCTATACACACATACAGATAATGAGTTATTAAGTAAAAGCTGTAAAAAAACACTACATACATATTCTCTCTACAAATTGTTGTGTGTCTCTCCTACATACTGGATCCTATAGATATTCTACTTTATTTTCCTGAACCATAGACCTCACATTTTCTGTTTTGAGGTTCTGCCAGAATCTGACCAACATAGGCGCAGATACTCACAGCCAACCATTGGACTGAGCACAGGGACCCCAATGGCAGAGCTAGGGGATTGCAACCCCATAGGAAGAACAATATCAACTAACCGGACTACCCAGAGCTCATAGGGACTAAACCACCAACCAGAAAGTATATATGGAGGGATGCATGGGTCCAGCTACATATGTAGCAGAGGAAGGCTTTATCTAGAATCAGTGGGAAGCAGGCTCTTGATCTTGTGGAGGCTTGATGCCCCAGCATAGTGGGATGCTAGAGTGGTGTGGCAGGAATGGGTGAGTGGGTGAAGAAGCACCCTCATAGAGGCAAAGGGGAGGGGACTGGGATGGGAGTTGTGTGGAGGAGAAACTGGGAAGTGGAATATCACTGGAAATATAAACAAATAAAATAATTAATAAAATATTCTAACCTAAACCCATTTCCCATTTTAAAATAGATCTCACGTATATTCAAGTACCTGCCAGTAACATATCCTGCCCTAAAAATGTCCACTGCTGCTTCAAAAGATGTGCTCATTATTTTCATCAAGCATATTCATAGGCAAATCAATTTTTGATGCCTTATCTCATTCATTTCTATACTTCTTACAGCAACCCTAAAATTACATCCAGACCCAATTGATTAAGTGGAACATGTTCTGTATTCACTGTAAGCCCCATGAAGTTTATGATTATCAAACTGAAGAAGTATCTATACACAGACGTAGACATAATTTATGTCTGTAACAGCTAATTTCACTAATCCTCTCTCTGTAGGTATGAGATTATAAATAACAAAGTCTCCTTTCTTCCCTCTGCCCTACACAAAATGTGAAACACCCTATTACACTGATTCTACTTCTAAATATGTATTAATCATGTTTCTCCAAAGAAACACAGACAATTTGGTGTGTGTGTATGTGTGTGTGTGTGTGTGTGTGTGTGTGTGTGTGTGTGTGTGTGTAAAGGGGAGAAAAGTAGAAACAATTAAGGAAGCAAGATATTTACTAGGCAAGATGGAGACTCAGAAAAGCCAAAAATATAAGTTCTATTCCAAACACAGGTGGGCTGTAGACTAAAGAACTGATGGCTCAAATTGAGTCTATAGTAAAGAAAAGACCCACGTTTCCCCAAATGTCAGGAGGGAAGCAGGAAATGCTCCTTACTAGAAATAGAATCAGCTTTCCCTCTGGTCATGCCTTCATCTGACTAGATAAGGCCAACCCAATCGGCTATGTTCATTCAACTGATATAAATAATCTCACCACAAAGTGTAGAGTGCTTAGATATCTGAACTGAAACTTATAATTAATAATCAAGACATCTGTGTCTAGGTCCTTCTGCAATTACTTCCTTGTGTGGATTCATAGCATTGTCATCCTTTGAAAAATTTAATGCCACAACTTCACCTACATGGCGCACCAGCCTCCAGTTCTGCCCACCTCTAGGCTCCCTTCACTGAAGCACCACTTTGGAAGCCATCTGTTTTGAAGAAAAGTTCCAGATACTTCTTTATTCTCTGTTCTCTGCTACAGAACAGGCCCCTCCAAGGTCCTCAGTACACAAATTCTACCAGTTTTCACACCCCAACCTCTTTATTTAGTTACCTTCACCTTCACCCTCATTTTGTACTTGTAACAGTAAGTCATATAGTTCACAAAAACATGAGACACTCTTCCACATAACTATGAAATTTCATATACCGTTCCCTAGACACATACTGATTTTTCTTCAAGTTCAGCTTCATATACTTGGTAAACCTTTCCAACTTCTCTCTAGCTAAGAAAAGCCTTATATGCACTTCGTTACTAACCACCTTAACCTGTTTTGAATATATTAGTGACCAAAAGAAGTTGTTTCTGAGTGAGTTTATTTATGTGGGTATTTCTCCTGCTTGATGCCTGCCTCCTATGTGGTTGGTAATTTGAATTCTCATTGAAAGAATCACTCACACACACACACACACACACACACACACCAAGCATATACATATAATTATGATTGAAATAAAGTAACATCCATACAAATATACTCAGCATAGGCATGTATAATTTAACACTTCCAATTGTTTCTTCCAATTATTATAAATAATCATTATTCCAACATATACTCATGCATTGACTAATGTAAAAGTAATGTTTATGCCACCTGGTGGTCAAACAGAAAATGTTATTAAAGGCCATTTCATAATTCCATTTTAATAACATTTTGTACTTATAAGAAAATTACATATCTTTTCCCTTTATCCCTTTAAACTTTATCCTTCTTAAATTTATATCCTCTTTTAAAATATATATTTATATGTATGTAAATTTTTATTCAATTGTATATAATATATTGCAATTATTTATTTATATATAATCTATTTACATGTGTAATTTATTTGTATAATGTATACTATAATATATTATACATTTTTATATTTAAATAAAAAAATATAAAAATATATGTGTATATATAATATACATACACACACATATATGTGCATATACATATGCATATATATATACATACATACATACATACATATATATATATTCCTAGATACAACCTGCTCAGTCAATGTTATCTATATTTATATGATCTCAAGGCTAAGCAGTTGGTGTAAGATAACAATAGCTTGGGGACTCCTAACAATAATATTTCACTTAAAAGCAAGTGTTTGCTTCTTCCTCTAAGAAGATATTTTTTAACATCCGACAGAGCACATTCGAGATACGCTGACAAAGAAAAGGTTTCAGCGTGCTTTGCCCAAGTAGAGCAACATACACCACCGTTCAAACTCTGAATACACAGAGAGAAACACCATAAGCACAGAAGTAAGACCACACGGAATGACTTCTCTTGACCGAAGCGTCTCTTCTGAATGTAAAAAAAAAACATGGGTATCTGTGAGCCAATTTTATCCTGGCAATGTAACGCCACAATTCCTTCTGATTTCAAGTGTTCGTACTTCGGGATTTCCTAAGACATCTTCCAGCTCCCCTGCATGGACTTTCTTCAGTGATGCACTTATTGTACCAGTGGCTTTCCCAATCTAGTTCACCTTCCTGAACATCTCCTTAATACAGTCCCAATGGCTTACTTTAGAAACAGATTCTCAAATCTCTATATAAATCTAATCACAATTTTTCTCAACTCACTAGACTTCTTTGCTGGGTGCTGGCTGTTTTTAAATGCTGGCAGCACTCTAATATGCTATTTCTTATGAAATAATCATTAGTATTTTATCGAACACTTAATTAAAATATAACTATTTCTGGTTTGAACTTGTGGCATTAAGGTTTAGGATATATTGTGTAAAATGAAGGATTTACTGGAAAAAATTAATCAAAGACAGTACAGTGAACAAATTTTCACAATTGCCTGGCATGCTGCCTACTCAAAGTGTGAACAATCCTATGGAAACAAATAAATACTCAGACTTTATAAGTCAACTTATTTAGTTATGCATCTCATGAGCAAATGCTTAATAGGAAATAGTTAAGTATTTGCTTTGGCTCCATTTGAGATGACTTAAACCCTTCATAGAATGGAAGGCATAGTGGAAGAACTAGTTTGTCCTAGGTAGAAGGCTTACTCATATCTAAGTAGAAAAAAGGGCAGAAGTAAAAATCTCAAAGCTAGCCCTGCAGTGATTCACTTAATCCCATGGGGCACAGCCATTAATGGATCTACAGTCTCTCACAAGTGTCATTAATTAAGTTTCAGGACTTTAAACACATGAACTGGGGGTAATAGGTTTGGTTTTTTTTTGTTTTGTTTTTTTGTTTTTGTTTTTAATCCAAGTCACATTCTGGCTATTATCTCAACAAGACTTGACCTCTGCACCTAAAACTTCCCAAGCCTAAAACAAATCAGCACTTTCCTTATCCTTAACTTCACTATCCTGACCTCCATGCTATCCTTCAGGCTCTGGTGTTTGAAACTTGTGAAGCTATTTTGTGAAATTCTGACACTTAACACATAGTAATCCTGCCTACCTCCCTAAGTCTATTCAGTCTACTCCCATTTTCGAACCTTCCATTGCATTAGGTACTCTACGTGGTGATTTGCTTTAAAGCCTCATTCACAATTTTCTCTAGGCCATTTTCCTGTCATTCAAAATCTCTTCAGACGCCCTCTCTCCAGAACTTCTCTAACTACTCGAAGCAAAGGGAGCTTCCAGATCACTCTTTTCCCCATCCTCCCATTTCAGTTCCCGAGCCTGTCACTATCACTTCATGAATATTTCCCACTGGTGTCTTTTGTCTTCGCCCTTAAGAATATGTGTTCCATAAAAGACATAGTCATCCTGGCCTATTGCTATATCTCTGAGTATGTGATTCTGAGTAGGAGCTAAGTAATACTAAAGAAACAAACCCCTTTTCACACCATCGCCTTTTATTCCCAGGTTCTTGTAAAGAGCAGAGATACACAGGGAAGTTTCAGCCTCCTGTCCACCAGCTCTGTCTGAATAACTTGTCACCCAGATAATATAAAGGAATACATTACACATTACATGCTGCTTGCAACATGTATAATATGTCAAATAAATATTATGTTAATCTTCTGTTTTCATTCTAGAAAACCCTCCCAAGATTCTTTACTTCAAACTGAAAAAGCACAGTTTGTCCTGGTATCACAACTTTTCTTAAAAAAGACACGCTCTAGTTTCTCATTATCTTTTACAACACTCTTTTCTACTCTACTGGCCAAAGTCAACTTAAACTGTTTTCCAGTAGATTCTTATAATTATCTTTACATCATTCTCTGCTGCTTAAAACACTTCATTACACGAAGCTGTCTAGAAGTAGCTCCTTCAAACTCTTTATTAAATAAAAAATCTAGCATAGTAAAATCGTTCAGCCATTGCAATACTTCCCTAACTTAGATCATAAAGGGGACAAATTTCAATTGAGCAACCTTGAGACAGGCGCTCAATGTTTCCATGTGGAAGATACCAAACTTGTATCTCAAACATTTCGGGAGTTTCTCTTTTTTATATCATGTACACATTTTTTTTTCATTTCTCAGACACAGAATTAAAGTAAATATATGTCTCAAAATGCACTGCTCTTCTCTGCTCCAAAATTCATTCATTTAGCATGTTTTCTGTTCCTTATTATACTCTCAATCTCTATGATACAAGAATTTATTCTGAAACATTTTACTTCTCTAACATTTACTCTTAACCTGCACATGAGAGTTGCTTTAGTTCATTAGGAACCCTGTACACTCAGCTCATATTCCATGCCAAATACACTAGATTCTCTAAGTACAAGGTCCAAAGTCAATTGTTTTTAAAGCTCTCAGATAATGCTAATGGGAGAATCATTGTTTTATATAAATTTATATTTATTGTGCTAATTTTTAAAAGAACAGTGGCTTGGCCCTTTCTGTGCCATTCCAAATAACACCTTCACAATTTCCAGAATGCCTTCCTCCTTTCTCTCATTGTGTTTATCATGTTGTTGAATATTTCTAAGCTCAACAGCAACTCCAATCTCTTTCCATGGATTACCCAGGTAGAGTCTTTACTACTCTAGTTGTTCAATCCACTTTAGCCCAGGTTATTAATGCTGCCTTGGTGACACCATAGACTCCTTCCTACACGGTCGTTCTAATTGCTCTCCCATCAACAGTTTGGTGCACACAGAATCACACAGAAGGTTAAAACTCCTAGTTAATTTAACCAAAGCCTCTCTCCATTGTCACAAAAATTGTACATGTTGAGAAAAGTCCCACATATGTAGTCCATCTAACTCTTCCCTGGCTTTCAACATAGCTCCACTAGCCCTTTCTCTTACTGTTCCACAATCAGCCTGCCCTGTGTCTACCTGCTCAGTATTCCTTTCTCAAGGTCACCAAGTGGACTGCTCTTCAAGAAGTTGGCTCAACAACCTCCTTCTATACAGTGGCTCATTGCCTGTCCAGTCTAACGTTTCTGTTCTTTTCCATTCTAGGAAATTTGCCACCAGAGCCTGCTTTATTGTCTTCTACATTTCTTTAAACAAACTATGATCTCCTTTGCTTATTGTTTCAATATGTCATTGTCTGTAATGTGAATAGGAATTCTATTATTTCTATTTTGTCACTACAGGAACTGCAGAAATAAGTTACATACCTAATAAGAAATGAACTGATCAATTAATGCAACCATTTCAAGATATCTTGCCTCTCTAACAAGACATAGGTTCCTCATGCATAAACAGACTTTTCTCCTTTTCTAGTCTTCAAAATCAAGCACCATGTTGAGAGAATATGACATATTCAAGTATCTGTGGCTTATTTTCTCTATTTCAGTAGATCTCAGCATTTATTTAATTCAACTGTACTTAGAAATATTATAACTTTTGAGTTTTTCCATAAACTTTCAATCCATAAACACCCAGAGTAAATTGTCAACTTACTATCATAATTAAAATCACACACTACATTTGTAATGTTAATTCAAATCCTAACTCATCTTTACCTTTTAATTTCACTCTTTAAATCATATCCATAGCACAGGAAGACAACATGGAAACTTGATCCTCAGTTGTGGGCTTTGACTCTGTAGATCCTTATTGGTTCCTCCAAGCTACACACATTTAATTAATGTGTATTTGCTTCAATGAAACAGATGGGAATCCTAATCAGAAAACATCCCAATTCTGAGCTGCCTGCCTGGATATAAACCCATTTTGACTAGAGCATTTTTCCACCTATTGTGTATACATAGTAGCTCTGGAAGTTGGTCTACTTTCATGATTTTTTTTTTATATTACATACATTGTAAGTGGTCCATGAAATGTAGCCTTGCTAAAATACCATAAAAAATTTCAGTGTGCTATACTAGAATAATATGCGTCTCCTAAAACTGCTGACAATCATAGGTACTAAGGTGATTATTTTCTAAAGAAAGGGGAAATCCCACAAAATTCAAGCACTTTTGGCTAACACTGTATTCTGGTATCATTGCTTTTAATAAGGTTATAGTGAGCAGTTCTGCTGCACTATGCCCTCTTCTTTGGAAGAACCTTTTAGCTCCTACTTAGAGCTAATGATAGTTCAGACTGTCTCCAGGTAACTGCTAAGCATACATTTTAAAAACACTTAACATCTCCAATGAAATAATCTGGCAGACCTAAGAAATGGAAAATAATTATAAAATACTCTTTGATCTTCACTTTTGGGGTATAATCTTCATCATTGTGTTTCCTCCAAGTATTGGCAATCATGATAAAATCCATAATACAGACCTCTATGTGTCTTTCAAGATACAGGTATATTTATCTACACCATTCCAAACTACTGGGATTACTTGTGAACACTCTTAACCCAGATGAGAGTAGTCTGCCTTGAACCCCTACTGTCTCCTGAAAAGTTAGAACTGCCATGGGTATCTAGTACCATTCTCTTTTATAGAACACACCACTCACAGCAAGAGAAATCTGACAGTGTATCTTCCAGACACCAATAAGAAATGTACAAAATGGTCCATTAAACTGCTTCTCTTTCTCTTTTAAAGTGTGAAATAATTTCTGTAGGAATAGTTAAATCACATATACAGCCATTACTGTTGAATGAAATATAACTCTATTTCAAGTTGAGCATGATGGACATGTAATCCCAGCACTGGAGAAACTGAGTCAAGATGTTTTTGAGTTCAAGAGTAGCTTGTTTTACACAGCACATTCTAGGCCAGTCTGGGATACACACAGAATCATCATACTGGAACAAAATAAGTTATTTATCTTCTAATTCACCTTTAAAGAGCCCTGTCCTTCTCTTCATATGTTGAGTAGGTTATTCAATAAATTATATTAGTTTTGTTTTACAGTGCACTAATATGGAATATTTTCATTGACTTGTTGGCTTCAACATTTATTACAGTTTGTTTTCTGTGACTGTATTAAACACCAAGACCAAAGGAAATTGCAGGAGAAAAGGGTTTGTTTGGCTTACAGGTTACAAACAGTCTGCTGCTGAGGGAATCTAGGCAGGAACCTCAAGGTAGGAACTGAGGAAGAGAGCAAGGAGAGATGTTGCTTATCTGCTTGCTTCCTCTGCCATGCTTAGCTACTTTCCTTGTGCACCTGTCTAAGCATGGCCCCATCCCAAGTAGCTTTGGATCTCCTACATACATTTTCAATCACGACAAAACGACACAAATCTGGTCACAAGTCAGTTTGTTAGAGGTTGGAGGCAGTTCGTTAATTGAGATTCCTTCTTCTTAGATTTGCCTCGAATTGTATTGAGTTGACAAAAAAAAACAAAAAAAACAAAAAACTAACCGGCACAATCTACTCCTTGTCAAATTTGATATATAAACAACATCTGGAACTATAACTTTTCCTTTCTTTGCCTCCAAGATTTCATGTTATATCATAACTTAAAATAGAGTAAGTACCCCAGTCTTCAAAAAGAGCTATATATTAATAGTACAAGGTCTCCTTCAAAATCCAAAGTCTCTCAACTGTGGGATCCTGTAAACTCCAAAACAAGGTGCAGACTTGCCTCCAGTAAGTGGGAAGAACACTAGACCACAGTTACATATCAAAGCAAAGTCCACACTCTGAATCGTTAAACATGGACATCTCAGATTTACTCACGATCTTCTGGGCTCCAAAGGGCTTGGGCAGCCTCCCCTCTGCAAGGCTCACACTCCCAGATCGTGCATCATGCCAGTTAACCTCAGGCCAGTTCTACTCTACACTTGTTACTGTCCTTTGTGATCTTCACTGGCGGGGGGTGGGGGGGTCTTCTTTGGCGGTCGCTATATTAGGGTCTTCACTGCAACTGGGGTTCTAACTACCCAAGTGGACTCTTCTGCTCTCTTCCAATGACAAGCTTCTGCTTCTCTCTATGGCTCCTTTAATCACAGGATCTCTGATATAACTGATGATGTACCTTCCCGAGTGGTGTCTCTTGACTCTCACAATTCCAACCCTCAGCTAACTTCGGTGACCTCTTTATGTTTTCAATACCAGTACCAGGGGTACTGGTGAGAGTCCTACACATTCCTAAGTTCTACTGCCAGCTTGCGATACAGACAGTCTTTGATCTCTCTGGACACTGTATTTGTACATGTGAACTCATAACAGCTGTGGTTGTTGCATGGATAAGGCCTGCAGGAGACTAAGCAATTCAACATTCCAGGATAGAGGGCAGAGTGGCCCATGAGGCCCCACTCTTAGTCTGTAGTACCATGTACTGTCAAAAAAGTAAAGCAAAGCTGGAACAGCAACTGCTAATCATTCATAAAAATGAGCCTCAGGAACCCAGTTCTAATTCCAGCCATGCTACCTAATATGCAATCCACTGTTCCACGGTTCTTGCTTACTTGTAATCTTTCTTACCTGTAAAATTCCCACCTGTGTTTCTTCCCTTCAAAGAGAAGGTCAGATATGTTACTCTCTCTGGTTTGCCAAGATTATACTTAACATAAGAATTGTTCTCTCTCTCTCTCTCTTCCTCCTCTCTCCCTCTCAATTAAACCTCTTAACACGTGGAAAAACAGAAAGAATTGCTAACATTTTTGTGGGGAGAATATTTAACACCCATTCTTTTGAAATCTCTATAAACATGCTATTATTAATTCTGATCATTGTGCTGTAGAAGATGTCCCCAAACGTTACTCGTCCTGTCTTCGTGAAATTTATAATTATTCAATCAACACCTCTCTATTCTCTCCCTCCCTCCAGTACTTGTAACAGACAATGCTTGACTGCACTTGTATGTGGAATATAAACCACTGAGCTCAGAGTAGCACATGACAGAAGTACAAAGCTGGGGTGTGTCTATTTCATTGACACAGAAGAACTTAAATGAGATGGGAACAAAGCTGGCAGTAAGAAGAGTTATGCTTAATAATGAAAATAAAAGTTCCCCTTAACACAATGGCTTCAATTTTGGCTGTATTTGAAAATAACCCAAATATTTTGAAAAAGGAAAAATATGGATTCCCTATTCTGCCTTCACTAACCTAGGGGCCTCCTGGGCATCAGGTGATCTTAGCATTATACTCAAGGATTATGAATGCCACACCTAAAATATCTCATATATACCAACACTAAAGCAAAAAAGATCTTCAGCAATATATCTTTAAGAAAACCCCATAAACTTTAAAAATTAAAACTACAAATCTCTCTGTAGTAATTCATTTTCAGAGTTTGGGGAGATGATTGTGAGAGCTCCTGACCAACGTAGACTGGCAGGTGCAAATAAGAAAGTATTTTAGTGGAGCCCACAGTTAAGAGACCTTGAATTTTAAAAGATAGTGGACATTTTAAATTGATTGAACTTTTAATATGTAAAGACTGTGGGACTTTAGATCTTGGGGATGAATAAGAAAGTAAGGATTGAGGCTTAATAGTGATGTGTTTGTGTGTCAAGTTGACAAGGGGTCAATTGTACTGGCTGGTTTTGTGTCAACTTGACACAGGCTGGAGTTATCACAGAGAATGGAATTTCAGTTGGGGAAGTGCCTCTATGAGATCCAGCTGTGGGGCATTTTCTCAATTAGTGATCAAGGGGGTAGGGTTCCTTGTGGGTGGTGCCATCCCTGGGCTGGAAGTCTTGGGTTCTATAAGAGAGCAGGCTGAGCAAGCCAGGGGAAGCAAGTCAGTAAGGAACATCACTCCATGGCCTCTGCATCAGCTCCTGCTTCCTGACCTGCTTGAGTTCCAGTCCTGACTTCCTTTAGTGATAAACAGCAATGTGGAAGTGTAAGCTGAATAAACCCTTTCCTCCCCCTCTCCCCCCTAAAAAGGTCTGGCCTTATTTGGCACTTGCTGTTAAATATAAAACTCAGATTGCTATTGCTGTGTTCACAATCCCAGCCAAAGGAACACAGTCAGGAATCCCTTCTTTCAGTACTCTCTGTCTCACTCTCTGTCTCTCTCTCTGTCTCACTCTCTGTCTCTCTCTCTGTCTCACTCTCTGTCTCTCTCTCTGTCTCACTCTCTGTCTCTCTCTCTGTCTCACTTTCTGCCTCTCTCTATGTCTCTGTCTCTCCTTCCCTCCCCCCCTCTCTTTCTCTCTCTCTCTCCCCTGTCTCTCTGTCTCTCTTGTCTCTTTCTCTGTCTCTCTGTTTCTCTTCTCTTCCAACCCCACCCCCATTTTCCCCGACTCCCAGATCATCCAGTCACCTCTTTTGAGATTTGGTCTGTTGCTATGAATTGTAATGCTAAATTCTGTATCCCAAGGTCTATGTGCCTCAAGACAAGTGGATTCTCTCATATGCCAGCTTTTGTTGTGCAAACCTTGGTCCTTAATATAAAACTATTGGTGACTAAAGATGCCTACAGCTTGTAGCTCGGCATTAGAGATGAAGGAGGTAGGCAGGGCTTAGGGTCCTAGATTTAGAGTCTGAGGCAGTGACCACTAGAGAGGGAGAAGACAAAGGAAGAAGATGACATGGGGTAGGTGGATGAGGACCAGCAAGTTGGAGTAGGAGTGGCCCAGGCAAAACATGGCAAGTGGACTTAGGGTTAGTGAAAGGAAAGTAGACAAAATAGCATAAAGGCTTGATGTCTGCCCAGCTCTAGTGCTTTATGTCTTGTTATACATATGGAGGATTTTGACTTTTATTTGAGAACTAAATGATCTAATTGGGGTAGGAACCCCCAAATAATATTTACTGCAATGCACCTGTCTGGTTCCAGCTGCCTTTGCCTCTGTAGTTCCTTCAAAGATCTACACAGGTACACAAAGCTAACCACCATCATGGACTGGCAACTGCTCAGACATTACAGATGTGATAGGATGCGTCATGGTTCACTGAATAAGAACTAATGAAATAAGGTTAAACACTTCATACAATGCACAGATAGAAATAGCTACAGAGTGACTGAAAGCACAGTAAATTATTAACAACATTGTGTATTCAAATATGCAAACTGCAATCTAATTTGTATGAAGTAGGTCAAAGAATGGGGACATTCAGTTAAAAATACTACTTCATTGAAAGAAATGGGAAATTATACTAATTTTCAAGGCAAACAGTATTTGTTAGTAGAATAACAATGGGCAGAAGCAAGATGCCTAAAATCTGTATATTCAGTTTTAATTACAAATTTAAAAACTTTAAATATTATAAAATATGTAGAAGGAGCAGAAGTATTTAAATTTTCATCAGTCACCTTTCACCAAAGTTCATCTGTTAACCTAAAATCCAAATTCCTGTGTATTACAGTTTAGTTTATATTGAAAAATTCACCAAGCCTCTTGAAAGTAATTTCTATTATTTGACATTTAGTAGCTTAATTGGAGATCATATTTTAACAAGATCCTGAAATATCTTTTGAGAGTAAACCTATGTTTATGACTTCACTGAAACCACATGAAATCACAAAAGCAACTTCGTTGTTCATAAAAATTTAACCTAACTATAAAGAGGTATTCTTAGCAACAGAACTTAGAAAGTATAAAATGTGGCTTTCACTGAACAGTCTTCCCCCTGCATCTTACAGCACAAACACTGGCAGAAATATTCTGAATGTACAATGGACATGAAAGCAGTCTTTCTTTCATCTCTTAGAAAAACTGGATCCAGAGAACCTCCAAAGGATATATACTTCCTACAAAACAATTGATGCTATGGAACAATGGATCTGTTCACTGGCTAAGAACAGCTCACTCCACCTTCTTTTGGAACACCATTATCCTAAGACATCCTGCTCAGCATTCTCTGTTGACTGTGTGCCACTCACACTGAAATTCACCCAAAATATTTTGGGGTCAATTATTTTAGGTTTATATATGGCCTGGAACATAATGGAAATACATGTTTAATAGTTATGCATTTAGGATGTGAATATTTACACGTTGAAATTGTTTGGTCTTATTGTTAAGAATTTGCTGACATTCATCCGCAACTATGTATTTACTTTTATCTAGATTACTTTGTGTACTTTTCAAATGATTATTATAGTTCCATTGAATTTAAAGTTCATATAGATTTGCAGTATGCAAGGTATAGAATTTCTTCCTGATTATTTTTTCCCTACAGAATAATTTTAAAAGTACTTAAAAATGATATAAACCAGATACTGCCTTGAGGGGTAAGGAAGGTCTGCCTTAAACAACGGTACACCATATACCATAAATGATGGTGTGTCTTAGTAGACCTCAAACGGTATTCATGGGTGCTTGCTTGCTTTCTCTTAGCTCTGCTGCTTCACTTTGACTCTGCATGCATGCTGACCTCTGGCACTGCAGGCTCAGTCTTTTCACTTGGTACTGCAATATATTCCAAGGCTTCTTCCCCTCCGCATTTATTGCATGCAGGGATTTTACAAGGCAATAATTAAGTTTCTATTGGTTCACTTCTCATAAATTGTCTATTATGTCTCATGAACCATGTTTCAATTTTATTTCCTTAAACCAGTAGCACTGAAACTCCAGTATTCATTATGAGCACCTAAAAGAGTGTGAAGTTACAGTTGCTGGGCTTCCTGAGTTTCTTACTTGGTTTTCAGGTAGGATCTGAGAATGTTACTTTTCCAACAAGTTTCCAACTGATCTTGACCTAAGGAAATACCTTAACATTAGGATTCCAGAGGAACCCATGGCATTTGCTATTGTTTATTTAATTCTAAAGAAGTACCCTGAGTTCCTCATTTAACAATGAGAAAACAAAGAAACAGTCAGGGATGAAACAAAGGAAGAGTTAATGGATGGCTTCCAAACGTAGCAGAGAAATAAATACAATATATATATATATATATATATATATATATATATATATATATATATATGTTCAGAGCAGTTGAAAAAAATTAAACACTAGAACCAAAAGGCTGACTGTAAATGAGGATGACATGGAGGACAGAAAAAGAATGTTAACCCTAGAGCTTGATGCCAAACTGATACCCAGCCACCGTCTCCATGAGGGCCTCTGAGATGCGGGCCCTTCCTCGGGGCTCAGGTCATCCTCTCCTGCTTCTTATTTGTATTCTGAATACATGTAGTGGGCTGGCTAGGATTCTTCTTTCGTCCTTTTCCTTCAATGTCTTCCATCTCCCTGTCTTCTAATTTCTTCCACCTGAAGTGCCAGAATGGTGTCACTGTTTGTCACATCCGCACACGTCCCAACTACCATTTTGACTCTCCTCAGTCAAGCTCACTATATTAAAAAGAAGTCTTAGCCTTTCTGGTAAAGTCATAGCAGCAGCACCCATACTGTCTGAAGACAGTCAGAAATGGAGTTGTAGGCATCCCCCATTTGGCTTGCTTATTTAATTTTATTTTTGCTTTGATAATGAGAATGACACTATACTGTACATTTCCCAAAGATGTCTCCATGAATTGTATTCATTGAATATCTAGTATAAATCTTGGAATTTAGAATTCAAAATTAAATTAAGAATCATCACACATTTTAATTTCTGATATAGCCTTAATTTCAAGAACATATTTACATTGGGACATTTAAAAAATCAGTTACACAATATACCCAAAGCTAAACATAACCCTAAATATGAGAATACTGAAATTTGCTGTAGGTTTAGGGATGTAGCTAAAAAATAATGCATATACTTAGCGTACATGAGACCATGAGTTCCCTTAAAACCAAATTAATAATAGTAATAATAATAATGAGTGACACTGTATAATAATGAGTTGAACTCAAAAAATAATACAATGTAATAAATATAAAATATAATATAATAATAATGAGTTGAAATAATAAAAAAGTTGGCAAACATCTAAGAATCTGCAAGTATTCTAAACCGTTTTATCTTCTGTCTCAAAGAAGGAAAGCTGCCATTGCCACTGTCCATTTATTCTGCTCAGACTAACCTCCTGAGAGGTAGGACTCCAGGGATCTATCCTATCTAACAGGATCCTCAGGTAGATGCTAGACTTGCTCTCCACGTTTTACATTTATTGCTATAAGGGTTAGGAAGATCTCCAGAAACACGCAATAACCCACAATAGATTTTTATAAATGCTAACATATCTCCATGTACTTATTCTGCAAATAGTCACCAATCACCTTTGATATGGCAGTCGCTGTGCTAAGCATCTGATTATACTGATGATGTTTATCTACACAGTTCCTTAAAGCATGATTCAGCTTCCACGGGGCAGACAGACTGCTTACACAAGAATAATTTACTTTCTATTTGCTGTGAAAATGCAGACTCTGAGAACCACAACATGGAAACCTAATCCAGTCTAGAGAGGTAGTCACGGGACATAGAATATTAAACTCTATCAGGAAAACTGAACAGTATTTAGGCAGACATAAAGCAAAGGGAGAATATGCCACCAGAAATAGTGTGTGTACAAGCTTTGAGCAAAGCAGTGGAAGACAGTAACACAAGTGAAAAAATTCTGTAACCACAGTACAGAATGTGATGGAACCCAGAGTGATGAGGCTGGGATAGAGAAGCAAGTAAGGCCCAACCACTGAAGAAGCTGGAGTCCAGCTTAAGGTCTTCAGACTTCTTCCCAAAGAAATGAGAAAACCTGAGATTGTATACAAACTAGAGTAGGAAAAGTGAATGGTGCAGCAATCAAGGCACTATAAGTAGGATCAGTTAAGCAAGATAAAGTTACACAGTTTAATTTGGATAATTAAGTAAAACTATCTCCATTAGGAATGGCCAGATATGGAGAGAGTCTGGCATACATAGAAATCAGAGTCCACCCAACACAAGAAGTTGTCTGACCACCTAATGAAATGTCCTAGAAGCCAGTTTCTGCAAAGAGGATGATTGAATAAGCACTCAAATTCAGAGCCCTGCACCAGGAAGTTAAGATGAAGGCTGGCTTCTGTCTGAAATGTTATCTTCATGAACAAGCTCAGCCTCTGCAGATCTAACCTGCTCCCTGCGTCCTCATGTCTGTGCTCCTTCAAGCTCAGCCTCTGCAGATCTAACCTGCTCCCTGCATCCTCACATCTGTGCTCCTTCAAGCTCAGCCTCTGCAGATCTAACCTGCTCCCTGCATCCTCATGTCTGTGGCCCTTCAAGCTCAGCCTCTGCAGATCTAACCTGCTCCCTGCATCCTCATGTCTGTGGTCCTTCAAGCTCAGCCTCTGCAGATGTAACCTGCTCCCTGCATCCTCACATCTGTGCTCCTTCAAACTCAGCCTCTGCAGAGCTAACCTGCTCCCTGCATCCTCATGTCTGTGGCCCTTCAAGCTCAGCCTCTGCAGATCTAACCTGCTCCCTGCATCCTCATGTCTGTGGTCCTTCAAGCTCAGCCTCTGCAGATCTAACCTGCTCCCTGCATCCTCATGTCTGTGGTCCTTCTATGTTCCTTTTGGGCCATCATTACTACAGAGACAACATTAAAGGATCTACATTTCTTCAGGATGTGTTAGGATAATTAAGGTACTTATATTTCTTAATTTTGGACTTATCAGTACTAAAACTATTTGATATTCTAATCAGTTAAACTTTAATTTTCATTGTTTATATTCATGGATTTCTAACTATCAGATTAATTCAATTGTGTGTAGTGTGTAAAGCATTTCTAATAGCTAACTGTAAATTTCCTTTCATCTATTCAAATTCAATTATCCAACAAAATCTCTATTGGGTGCATATTTTTTAATGCATGTATACTATCTGAATGTCTTAAATTAACCATAATTTTAGTTAAATTCAATTATGATCATATTTGATCATTTATCTAATGAGTGCTACATAATAACAGAGAAGTAAATGCTTGTGTCTTCATTGTCCACATTCTCTCAGCATCTATAAACTAGTTCATATCTCAATATATAATATGAACGTCACAGTTGTATCTGCGAGACAGATCCTCTCTCTATATGTGGTCTGGCACAGGATAAGAACATAGAGACCGACCAAGGCTGAGTGAGCTATGGAGAATGGCACTTAGCTTACTAAAGCAAACTCTGCCTCCGGTCCGGCAGAGCATGCACGAGACTGGGGTGATCTACAGCTCCTGTTCTGTTGCCTTGCTGGCATCAGCGTAGCTAAAACCATTGTGCTGAATCCACATTACACAGGATGAAAAAGCAGGATCTGTGCAAGTAGTGAAGCACTTAGGGTTTAACTCTCAGGACAAAGATCAGCAAAGGAGGCCGGGTTGACAAGTACAGAAAAATGTCAGCCAAACGGCTCATCAAGCAACCCTGGACACGGAGGCAAACAACAATGACAGAACAAAAGAAAAGAAAACCAAAACCAAAACCAAAAGAAAACAAAACCAAAACTCAACCATGGGCACGTGTGCTACCTTGCATGTTGAACCTCACTTGCACCCCTGTGCTCAATGAACACTTACTAAATACATATGTAAACCAATAGATGAATTGGCTCTTCTTTTGCATTTGTTTTGCTCTGGCCAGTTTTTTGATAGATTTATGTAGCTATCATTTATGAAAACATAAAAATTGTACTATGAATAGAATATACTCCATGCTCTACCCATATGCTTTCCTGATGTGAATGCCAAGCAACTGTGAAGGTACAAATGCCTGGTCCAAATGCCCCTCTCCAACTGTCACTAAAATTCTAATCTTCACAGTATTCAATAAAACCCCTGGTTTTGTTTGTTTGTTTGTTTGTTTTTTACTATGGAAAAATTGCCACTGGCATCTCATCTTTGACACTTACTCTTATAGGTTAAGGACAGTCATTAACACCTTTCTAGCATGCTTCTAAATTTCTTTTATCCACTTACTCAGCCCCAGATCAAATGCTGACAAACATCATGAGGCCATCTTCAACAAAGCTCTTCCAGATTGAAGAACATTATTTTTCTCCCCTACGCAATGGAGTAGACTCTTGGGGTAAGAGACACCATGCTCATTATTCATTCTGCTCATTCATGACCTCAAACCATCCCTCAGAAATGAAGAGTAAAAGACCTGTTAGCAATACTTTAACCATTCTCTACCTTTTAAAAGTTCATTAACAAGATCTGCTTCAGCTACAAAGAGCAATGTCACCAGGATACTGGCTCATGTCACCCTCACAGTTTTATCCATCCTTAGCATGCTAGTTAATGACTTCCACAGTCCCAAATCATCCCTTGGCTTGGCAGAGTGCATACGAGAAACAAGAGGTTGAAGAAACGATTTTCTAATCCTTATTTTCAAGGGCCTCTCTCTCTCTTCATCCAATTAGCTAGATTCTCCTACTTGCTTCCTTCCTTTCATTGGCCAAAAGCTGGGTCCCATAAACCTTAATCAGAACTCTCAAAACCTCCCTAAGCCTCTTAAGGATCAATACACACTGGATATCAACACATTTTCCAAATAAAATGAAGAACTTTCAAAAGAAAAAAGATGCCTACTGAATCAGAATTATACCTCATACAAATCACTAAAAATGCTTGAGACAGATGTTACATGCATTCAGGATTCTCTCTTTCTATCTCCTTCCCTCGCTTGCTTTCTTCTTTTTTCTTTCTTCAATTTGTTTTTTACTACTACTGAACATTTCAGCAAAATAAACATATGGTATAATTCTAGAATCAGTTTCTACTTATCCCATCTATGGCACAATTCCCTAAGGAATATACCCATTAAGAAAGTATTGAAAATCAATCTATACAAAAATATCTGAGATCCTAAGATGCTGTATAAACTATTTCAGCTCTGTTTCATTTAATTCTAGATCATTCCATTGCTTCAGTGGACAGTTGATGTAAATTATGTTCCCAAGCCTCTCAAGTTTTCAAGAAGTATTCAATTCAGAATCCATTACGAGTCTCTGAACATTTAAGAAATAATTTCAAACATGGTAACATACTGAAAACTCCAGAAAGAAATACTTAATAATATAAATATATCTTTACTATAGTTCTGATTCTTTGGAATAGCTTTTGCAGAACAAGTCATGACATCTTTTCAAATTACATATCTTTAAACAATCACTAAATTCTTATTTTACCTTCCTTTCATTTTAACTCCCCCTTCACTTCATTTATTGTCTCCCCTTTAGCAGTTACTCAATTTCTGTACACACTAAGGTACTCTTATTTTTAAGTTTGAGATGACAAGTGAAGAGACAGAATGCTTCCAAACACCCGCATTGGAACACTGGACCTGAAACTCCAACGTGAGGAAAACTTATTATCATTATATAACTTTTGAACTCTGAGAGGTACTGTAATTGAAAGATATAAAACAAGTTATCACACAATTCCTTAGTGTCTATAAATACTCACAAACATCATGTGTTCTATTTTGGTACTACAAATACAATTTGGATGACAAGCAATATTGTTGATATTATGGTATCTTATGATAGGCATAGTACAAAATTGCAGGATTTTTTTTACATTTTGTAATTATATTAATCCTATAATTTCACAAAGAAAAGAATGATTGATTATGTTTATTATTTATTCACTGTGTATATTCAAGCAATCATTGTCAAAACAGACTCTACTGAGACAGAATATGGCTATAAATTATGCAGTATTATAATTTTATAATTACAATTTCAATTTTTATAATTAAATTTTATGTCACTATAATTGTAAAATAAAATCACGATTATAAATTAAATTAAAATTATCAAAATTATTAAATAAAATAATATAATTATTAAGCATAATTAAAATTTATAATTATTGGATATAATTAATTAAATAAATAAATATAAATTATTAAAGTATTAAAAGTTCTATATTAACCATTCTGCCCTGTCATTTCTGCTGGGACAGACTGCTAGCTAGTCTGCTCTCCTGAAGATACCACATCCTGAGGCATCCCAAGAGATCTGCTGCACTCTGGGCATCTGACACCACAGCCTGAGACATCTCCAGGAGATCCACTACACTCAGGGTAACTGGCACCACAGCCTGAGACATCTCCAGGAGATCCACTGCACTCAGGGTAACTGGCACCACAGCCTGAGACATCTCCAGGAGATCCACTGCACTCAGGGTAACTGGTACCACGTCCTGAGGCATCCCAGGAGATCTGCTGCACTCTGGGCATCTGACACCACAGCCTGAGGCATCCCAAGAGATCCACTGCACTCAGGGCAACAGAGCAACTGATCAGCAGCTTCTCTGTTCCCCTGAAGACACCACAGCGTGAAGGCATCCCAGGAGTTCCTCTATACACAGGGCAAGAGGACAACTGACATCAGTCTAAAGACCTCCTGGGAGTTCTGTGGCATGCATGGCAACTGACCTAACAAACTGAAAGCCTCCCTGGAGTTCTGCTGCACACAGTCCATAGGCCCCGCTGGAGAAAAGCTTCACACAGGACAACAGCTTGACTGCTCCTCTGAAGACCCAACAATCTGAAGGCCTCCCAGGAGATCGACTGCAGCCAGTGCAACAGATCTGCAGCTTCTCTGCCTCTCTGAAGACCCCACCACCACCCCCAGCTGCAAGGACCTACAGGAGGTCTGCTGCAGCAAGGCCCAGCCACAGGCCTACAAGGAAACCTGAAGCAACCCAGGAACAAAAGAGGCAGACTCCAGACAGAGTCACCCAGACCAGCAAACACCAGGGATAACCAGATGGTGAGAGGCAAGCACAAGACTATAAGCAACAGAAGCCAACATACATGGGCATCATCAGAACCCAGTTATCCCACAACAGCAAGCCCTGAATACAACAACACACCTGAAAATCAGGAAGCTGATCTAAAATCCTATCTCATGAAGATAATAGAGTCATTTAAGGAGGATATAAGTAACACACTGAAAGAATTACAAGAAAACACGAGTAGAGGTAGAAGCCCTTAAAGAGGAAACAAATAAATATTTTAAAGAAATAACAGGGAAAAACAATCAAACAGGTGAAGGAATTGGATAAATCTGTTCAAGACCTAAGAGTGGAAGTAGAAACAATAAAGACAATACAAATGGAGGCAAACCTGGAAATGAAAAACCTAGGAAAGAGGTCAGGAATTACATATGAAAGTATTACCAACAGAATACAAGAGATACAAGAGGGACTCTCAGGTGTAGAAGATACCATAAAAGATTGACACAACTGTCAATGAAAATCCAAAACATATAAAACTCCTAACCCAAAACATCCAGTAAATTCAGGACACTAGGAAAAGACCAAATCTAAGAATAATTGGAATAAAGGAGAATGAAGATTCACAGCTCGAAGGACTTGAAAATATCTACACCAAAATCATAGAAGAAAACTTCCCCAACCTAAAGAAAGAAACGGCAATAAAGGTACAAGAAGCCTATAGAACACCAAACAAATGGGACCAGAAAAGAAAATCCTCTTTTCACATAATAATCAAATACTAAACGCACAGAATAAAGAAAGAATATTAAAGGCTGCAAGGGAAAAAGGCCAAGTAACATACAAAGGTAGACCTATCAGAATTACACCAGACTTCTCAACAGAGACTATAAAAGCCAGAAGAACCTGGTCAGAGGTCCATGCAGTCTCTAAGAGAAAACAAATGCCAGCCCAGGCTACTATACCCAGCAAAACTCTCAATCAACATAGATGGAGAAACCAAAATATTCCAGGACAAAACCAAAATCAAACAGTATATATCTACCAAGTCAGCCCTACAAAGGATCCTAGAAGGAAAACTCCAAGACAAGGAAGGTACCTACACCAAAAAAAAAAAAAAAAAAAAAAAAAAAAAAAAAAAAAAAAAAAAAAAAAAAAAAAAAAAAAAAAGAAAAAAAGAAAGAAGGAAAGAAAGAAAAAGAGAGAAAAAAAGATATTAAGCATCTCACAACAAAGGCAAAAAGAGAGAAGCACAAGCACAAAAAGCCACCTACAAAAACAAACATAAGAGGAACCAACAGTCATCTCTCTTTAATATCTCTCAATGGACTCAACTCACCCTATAAAAAGACATAAGCAAATAGACCGGATACGTAAACAAGATCCAGCATTTTGCTGCATATAAGAAACACACCTCGATAACAAAGACAGACACTATCTCAGAGTAAACGGATGGAAAAAGGACTTCCAAGCAAATGGTCCCAATAAACAAGCTGACATCCTAATATCCAATAAAATAGACTTTCAACCAAAAGTTATCAAGTGTGATGAGGAAGGACACTTCATATTCATTGAAGGGAAAATCCACCAAGAGGAAGTCTCAATTCTGAACACCTATGCCCCAAATGCAAAGGCACCCACATTCATAAAATAAACTTTACTAAAGTTCAAAACACACATTGGACCCCACACAATAATAGTGGAAGAATTCACCACTCCACTCTCACCCGTGGACAGATTATTGAAACATAAACTAAACAGAGACCCAGTAAAACTACTAGAGGTTATAAACCAAAAAAGCTGAAAGAAGCTGAGGAGGAGGGCAACCTGGTAGGAGGACCAGCAGTCTCAATTAACCTGTACCCCTGAGATCTCTCAGACACTGGGTCACAAACCAGGCAGCATACAGTAGCTAATATGAGGCCCCCAACACATATATACAGCAGAGGACGACTGCTGGGTCTGAGTTCAGTCAGAGAAGATGATGCACTTAACACTCAAGAGACTGGAGGCCCAGGGAGTTTAGAGATCTGGTGGGGTGGGGTGGGGTGGGGTAGGGACATCCTTGTGGAGACAGGGGAGTGTAGAGGAGGTATAGGATGTGGAACAGTCAGAGGGTGGGCCAGTAGGGGAATAAAATCTTGAGTGTAGAAAAAAAAGAAAAAATAATAATAAAATTCATTAAGAATTTATAAATTGCCGGGCGGTGGTGGCGCACGCCTTTAATCCCAGCACTTGGGAGGCAGAGGCAGGCGGATTTCTGAGTTCGAGGCCAGCCTGGTCTACAGAGTGAGTTCCAGGACAGCCAGGGCTACACAGAGAAACCCTGTCTCAAAAACCCCCCCCCAAAAAAAAAAAAAAAGAATTTATAAATTGAAAATATAAGATACAATTATAATTTTATAATTAAAATGATAGTTTTTGGTTTATACAATGATAATTAGTAAATTAGTAACATTTAGATAGGTAGTCATCATGTTTTCCACATACTATCATAATGTTTTCCACAAACTAAGTCTATATGTCATACACATAATCCCTCCCAGTTAATGCCTCTATACTACCCACTGCACGCATGTGTTCAATGCATTGGCACACACAAATATAAGAGTGCCTTCTTGTCATTGCTCAACTGTGCAGTGGTAGGTACAAACATCTTCTCCTGCCCTCACAGTTCAGGTCTCCCTGTAAGTTTCACACAATTGTAATTCCAACTACTATTTAAATGCTAAGAAAAAAAATCCTGAAAACATGTTTCATCTGCCAACTCATCTGCTCTGGGTTTCTTCATCATCTCTCTACTTCCCCTCTATATTTCTACACACATTTGCTGGGATTAGACTCTATCAGATAAGCCTAAACTATATTTAACCTGTTTTCTTCTAAGTTTTCTCTGTTTACACAGAAATCATTACAATCCATTTAATAAGGTAGGGTGGGAGCCTCAAAATTCCTAAATTTATGCATAGCCAGTCTCTGAACTCATTCCCAACAAACATCAGAAGTGTCTACTTTGGAAAATAGCCAAAGAAAAATCTGCCTTTTAAGTTCTGATTTTTATGAACCTAATTCAATTCATTAATCTTCACACAAGTTGTCTTGGTGTGTTTTCTGTTATTACACTTAAAACCACAGACTTCTAATAGGTAAAGAATACACATTTATTTAGCTGATATATTAAAAGGTCACAACTAAGTGCCTACACCTGGTACTAATTTTCTTATTACTGGGGACTTTCTGTATAGTCCATAGATCTATGGCAGAGTAGAGAATCACAGGGCAAGAGGAGTTCAGAACACAGAGTCCAACTGGTCATTAATAACAGACCCACTCTGATAACAATCCATTAACATACTAGTGAAGTCAGTTTCTATGGGACCCAACAGGCCGTACCTCTCAACAGCCCACAGCAAGGATAATGGGCTTTGGTGAGAGCTCACGGAATATTAATTGTATTCCTATCTCCAGTGACTGCTATGTTCCACATCCAGTCACCAAAAAAAAAAAAAAAAAAAAAAAAAAAATGTATTTAGCACCACCTTGTACTGTGTTTGAATTTAGTCTGGAACAATAAAAGATGCTTTCTCCTTGTCATCATCATCATCATCATCCCATTCTCCTCCTCAATAAATTCAGACTCTAGATCAGGAGGTAAAGCAGCACCCGTGCAAACTTAAAAACAGAATGGCTCATGGAACATGAAATACAAGCCGAATGGTCAGAGGAAATCTCACAAAGGAGGTGACATTTAGAATAAAAACCGAATGAAGAGATACAATAGCTCAGAAAAGATAGTACAGATACCCCTGCCCCAAAAGACGCCTTCCAAGGTACAACTGGCTTCTGCTGGGAGAGTGGAGAAGGTGGGGAGGAAGAGATAAGAAGAACAGACTTCACCTATGGGACACTACAGGAACTTTTCATCGAAAATGAAATAAAGCCAGGGAAGAGCTTTAGGCAAAGTAACATGATCTAGTTTAAAATATAATCTGACTTCCATGTTTTTGCCCTCAGTTACCAGAATTGTTTCCTAATCATCCTTCTGCTTAAAAAAAAAAGTTACTGAATGAAGTGAATCGTGGTATGTATGTTCCAGTTTGCACTAGGAAACCCTGTTTTGCCTGTGCCATCCCAGTATAATCTCTAATAAAATCCCCTGTAACTTTCACAAGGCTCCTAGTGGGAACATTTATATAGTGAACTTAATAACTACAAGGTTCCTTAGTTGATGTTTAGGGCCTTCCTGAGCTTTCTGAGTGAGATCAACTCTCCTTTCTTCTTTACATGGCCAACTTGCTTACTGGAGCTCTGGTTACCCAAAATGCAACACTGAAGGGATTCTGAACCTGGGTGCACTCTCTACTCCTCTCTCTTAGCTCATACCTCTGTCTTTTGCTAGGTCTTCTGAAACAATTTCATTCACAAGGATACAGATCTGGAGGAACAGACCTCCACAATCTTCCAAAGAATTAGGCAGGATGAATGGCTTCTCTGGTATTTTATCAATGCCTCTATTGCCCTCTATTGTAATATATCACAACAGGGTTAATTTTAGGTCTGTTTCTCCTACTAGAATGGTGATTGATCAAAGAGAAAATAGTGCCTCATCTTGCAAGTTTTGGGACCTTAATTCCTCCCCGGAGCTGGTACTTTGTAAGTTACAGTTATTATTTAAGAGAAAAATAAAATAGGAGAATTAAAGAATGAGATTTCAAACTAAATTCTTCATTGGCCATAGACATTATTGTCACTGAGTAGCAGTCTGCTTGCTGTACAATACTCACAGCCCCGGGTTCAATCTTTATTACCACCATCACAACAACAATAAATACAGAATCCTTTTCACCCTGGAGTAATTTACTTCTGTTAACTTAATCTCCTAGTTGAATGTGGTTTCCTCACTAGGCAGGAACAGTAATTTGTAATGATTAACTAATTAAAGGGGAAAAGTCTACTGGAGCAAGAAGATTATGTCTATATTTTCAAAAAAACTCTCAAGTAAGTAATAAATTTCTAGCTAACTACAGTATAACAGGTTTATAGATTGCTGAAAAGGGATTCACATACCATTCTTAAGCAATCCTGAAGAAATCCGACTCAGGAAAAGTTTTTGACGTAACTGTAGGACTTCTGCCTCTAAGGCTTCAACTTTTGATTTCCATTTGGACTGCTGCTGGGTCACCAAGGTGGCCAAGTGCTCTGTATATTCTCTGCTGCTTCTGTCTGCTGGTTTTGAGTGGATAATTGCCAATGCCAGTGCCAGCTTTGAAGTTTTCAAGTACCATGACTGGATATCCATCTTTGCTCTTGTCCCTATTATATATTGAAAAAAAAATTACAAAATTTTCTTTTTTTTAAACAGTCTGTTTTATTTAAACAAAATAGATCTTTCAGAGTAGGGCTAATTGAAAAGTTCATATATAAATTGATTCCAAGGAACAGAAACAAAATTCTCAGGAACTAAAAAATAATAAATTCAAATAACCTCATTCTGAAAGAATGTAAATTAAATATAGTAATTACAAAAAATGAGCTGGGCGGTGGTGGCGCACGCCTTTAATCCCAAGCACTTGAGAGGCAGAGGCAGGTGGATTTCTGAGTTCAAGGCCAGCCTGGTCTACAGAGTGAGTTCCAGGACAGCCAGGGCTATACAGAGAAACCTTGTCTCGAAAAATAAAAACAAAAACAAACAAACAAAAAATAATAACTCTTTATGGGCTTTCCCAGTCCACTTTAGCATGTCTACTGATGTCCTTGTTTAATTCATGTTTAAATAGTCATAGTAGTGCGACTTCTTGGGTGTAGCTTCTGACATTACTAGGAAACACAGTCTCAGGCCTCAAGCAAACACAAAGAACTAGGAAAATAAGGGATACTGAGAGTGGGAGGAATAGTTTTCCCCGGGAAAGGACATAAGAACTAGTTATCCAGTCCAAATGGTCAGCTGTGAAAACAAACATGAGTAACACTGACAGGCTGAGCAGAGGTTGTTTTTAGCAATATATATAATATATATATACACACATGTACATATATGTGCAGCAACAATTAATGAATTGGGAGCCCACAATTTTAAAAGATAAAAAGGAGAGGTATATGGAAAGACTTGGAGGGAGAAAAAGAGGAGAAAATAATGTAATTAGTTTACAATTAATTTACAATCTCAAAAAAACAATATAATTAAAAAAATCTTTCAAATACTTGTGTTGTTGAAGTTGTTTGATACTGTGCTTCCAACTACTCCAGTTGTTGCCATGTAGATACTTTTCCAAAACAGTAACTTTTCACAGTCTTGAAATATAAATATATTTAAAGGGAGAACAAGATGCAATATCGACTTAGTTTACTTTCATCCTGTCTACTGAAGGGTAAGTGCTTTGTGGCTTCCACCATATTGTCCTGGATCATCACAGAGGCTCTGAACATAAAACATACAATAAAAACGTTTACTGAGTAGTTAAAATACAGTAGCTGTTCATGCCTGGGATGTCCACTTCCACGACACATTCAGCCATCTTCAGATCAAAGCCACTTGAGTTAAAAACTCACACCTCCCCTGAACATGCACAGAGTTGTCTTTCTTGATACTTCTTAATGTCCTTTAACAACTATATACTGTATTCACATATTTAGGTATCTTAGGTACACAGGAGGATATGCATAGTTTATATGTAAATAGTAAACCATTTTATATAAAGGACTTACATGTCTTTATATCTGAGAGGCTCCTACAACCCATTTCCCAAAAACTCAGAGATAACCATGCAAAAATACAGAGTCTGTTGACTGTTACAACCCACTAATGCAATTTCTCATCATACCCTATATTTTACCAACTGTACTTCCACTATTGTAGGGCTGCAATGTCCACGTTCTTTCCCATTTACACCTCTACTAGGGAATTTTCACCATTTATGATGCCTGACCCCCTTTTAGTTGATTAAGGCCTGTCTATGTATCCTTCCTGGATACCTCATAGGCTACGACACTAGTCCTGAGGACATTTAAAATTATTTGAAAATGAATGAAATTCCTGAGATATACTCCCACCCAAGATCACATGGACTTATCTGATACCCTGCCATTGAGAAAAAATGGCACACTGTAAAAAGAACCCTCTCTCTCTCTCTCTCTCTCTCTCTCTCTCTCTCTCTTTCTCTCTCTCTTTCT
>NW_022196906.1:76443378-76450224 GCF_008632895.1 Mastomys coucha | reverse complement strand
TCTCTCTCTCTCTCTCTCTCTCAGTGTGTGTGTGTGTGTGTGTGTGTTGTTCCTAAGTGTCTCTATTTGTGGGGATAAACATCTCTGCATGTACATGTGGAATTCGGAAACCAATGTTTCCTGTGTTCTACTTTATCAATTCTCCAATTATTTGTGAGACAGTCTCTCTCACTGACCTGAGAATCTTACCATCTTACCTATGAGTTAAACAAGCTGGATGGAATGCCCAGGGCTTATCTTGTTCTTCTTCCCCTGCACTAGGATTACAGACACACACAACTGCTTTCTAGATGAGTCTCGGAGGTTTGAACCTGGGTCCTCATGCTTGCTAACTGAACAATCTCCCCAACCCCTAATGAATCACTATAACTGTGATAAAAACAAAACTCTGTAAGCTCCTCACAGCACAGCTTTTCTATTGAAAACTGGGCTGGCAGATGAACAGTTATGAATAAAATAAGGTCATTATTATAAAACTATTACTTAGCCATCAAAAATTAGGTATTAGTAGGAGTCATTTTATTTTGAGGGAAAATTATTAATGATATACTGACTAAAGTAAATGAGAACAGGAACATCTAAAAGATATACCAAAGTCTTCTATTACATAATTTTACAATTATTGATTTTTACAATTTCACTTCTCTGTTATCCTAATTATCAACAGACATGTATCACAGTTTATTAAACTATCAAAAAGTTCATTTACAAAATGTGAGCACAGTGACACATTGGGAACCTTTCACTGCTGCTGAAGACACAGCAAAGTCTGTACCAGTGAGAGATGGAGATGCTGATTAGAACCACAGCCCAACTTATTTTAATTTTGGCAACAGCCATCCCACTTGCTGGCTCATCCTCCATCTGTTGTGTCAGGGATCCAGCTAAGGATTCTGACACTTGTTACTCTCAGAGAAGCATCCTGCATGCAGATCACAGACACAGGGATGATCCTCGCTGGCAAAGCAACCCTGCTTGTATATTTAACAACATTAATACCCAGACACACGCACACACACACACACACACACACACACACACACACACACACACACACGTGCACGAGCACGTGCACGTGTGCACCAGAAAAAAAATATATAATCAATTTAAATTAGTTTTAGTTAGGAAAAAAAAATTCCTCAAATGCAAATGTGTATGGCGAGGATACAGCCTGGAAAGGAAAAACAGAAAAATATTTTGGTAAGACAAGAATAAAGAATTCCCTGGCTCATATGTACAGTCAACTCCACAGCATCTTGCAGAAATACATAACTGATTTAAGTCATTTGATTGACTGGACGTTCTGATATTGAGTCTTTGCATGATATTTGTCTTCAAACCATGCTATTGGTCATCAGGAAAGAAGATCAAATTACTAAGCCCTTTGGTTGGTTACTAACTCAGGGTCTGAACATTAATTAGAATGGAATCACAAGCAGTAAAACTGCTACTAGACATCCTTCTTGCAGAGTTTTAGGGTGCAAATCAAACTGCAACTAATCAGATTGGGGTCCTGGGATATATGTGTGTGTGTGTGTGTGTGTGTGTGTGTGTGTGTGTGTGTGTGTGTATGAGAATGACAGAGTGAGAGAGAGAGAGAGAGTAAGAGAGAGAGATAAAGAGAGAGATACAAATTTATTAACCCTAAAATTTAATGGAATAAGTATAAGCTTTTATGACATACAAATTATATATCTGGCCTTTGTCCCCATTTTTGATGCGAAGGTCCTGAATCCTTTAGATTAGAAATTCCTTATTGGCACTAGATACTTTCGTTCTATTGAGGTAAATTCTATCATGCTTCCAAATGGACACTGGGTGCCAGAAATGGCAAACCAGAACGAGACAGTTGTTGGAATTTTCATTACTAACTTGCACTTCAAGCTCGGGAAGAAGCAGAAATAGAAGACAGAGATAACAATGGATTGTGCCTACCTAAGACATCTAGAGCTGCAAATAAGAAAGAAAAAAAAAACCTTTAAAGAATGGGGAACAGAGAGCTCACAGGTTAATAGACATCCATATCAAGATGATGGGAGCATGCTGCATACAAAATGAGTATCTCAGCTTTGTGCACTCCACCACACAGAGACCATTAGAATCTCTTCGAAAAGGTTGTTCCTGGCATGCATCCTTTGTGGCAGTCTCCAAGCGGCATGCTTCCTCTCTGATTAGTAGATAAAATCCCTTATAATGGGCAGAGCCCGGGGAATCCGAAGACCCTGCATGCTGCACCTGAGCTTGTGGTAGTCTTTGTCACTAGGCCATCACACTTGTGTACTCTAACCCACAGGAGCCCCAAGGGTCAGGAATGAACTGAACTGTTGGACACCTCACTGGATAACTAGAAAATTTGATGTTACAAGTGGAAAAGACCTTCGTTTCCTAACTATGCTCAGAAAGCCTTTTTAAATTCAATTTATACACAAATAATTATAGTAAATAATTAAAATGAACATTTAATGTTTCCCAAGTAAGCCTTTAGTGTCTTTGATTTTTTTAGTAGTCTGAAATATAAAGTTCTATATTTACATTATATGCATGTTAGTTTAAATGGGATTTTCTTTCCACTTGGGAGTCGCTCTAACCATAAAAATCCTCCACTGAGCTGTGGAATACTAATCTGGTGGATTCTTATGGCCCCTGGATTCTCCATTTGGCAAGGAATGGTACTCTGGCAACAAGGTTTCTGTAATTCTATCAGCCATCTCTCTTCCGCCTCCATAATGAATTGTATAGTATGAGACTGATGACACAAACCTTCTAAACTATAAAAACAATTTTGAAGTGTAATCCAATATTCTGAAGTTGCTCAATTTCCAAGAACACTGATGGAAATCCTAGCATAGCAAAATCCACAAGTCACTCTTCTCTATCATACTGGTGAGAATTTAAAATAGATAATTATTCATAAGAATCAACTCTTTTTTTTTTTGTTTTTTTTTTTTTGTTTTGTTTTTGAGACAGGGTTTCTCTGTGTAGTCCTGGCTGTCCACTCTGTAGACCAGGGTGGCCTCTAACTCAGAAATCCGCCTGCCTCTGCTTCCCAAGTGCTGGGATTAAAGTCGTGCACCACCACCACCCGGCAAGAATCAATTCTTAATAAGGCATAAGCATCTATGAAAGATTTAAGACCTTGGCCTTGAAATATGAGTTGGTTTTACCTTTAAGAAGTATTCACAGCTAAATAGTGAAATTTACTCTCACAAATGATTCATAGGACATTTTGATTGTAAAAAAAAAAACTGTCTCCAGATTGAACAGGTAATACTAAAATTTAAAACAGTTAAAGAAATGTTCAATGTCTGTAGTCATAAGAGAGATGCAAATTAAGATGATTCTGAGATTCCACCGTCTATCCATCAGGATGGGTATGATTAAATTTTTACAAGGACAGCACATGCAGGGGAGGCCGTGGAACAAGTAGCGACGCTCCTCCACTGTTGGTGGGAGTACAATCTTGAACAACCACTCTGGAAATCAATTTGTCAGTTTCTCAGAAGACTGGAAAGAGTTCTACCTCAAGACTCAGCTATACTGTAACTCCTGGGTATAAACCCAAAAGATGCTCCACCATCCCACAAGGACACCTGCTAAACTATGCTGATAGCAGCTTTATTCATAATAGCCAGAAACTAGAAACAACCTAGATGGATCTCAACTGAAGAATGGATATAGGAAATGTGTTATATCTAAACAATGGAATACTGCTCTGCCATTAAAAACAAGGACATCATAAATTTCACAGGCAAATGAATAGAACTAGAAAGTGTCGTCTGAGTGAAGTAGCCAAGACCCAAAAGGACACGCAAGGTATGTACGCACTTGTAAGTAGATAGGAGCCATAAAGTACAGGATAACCACACTATAATCAACAGACCCAAAGAAGCCAAAAAACAAGTAGGGCACAAAGGAGGATGGTCAAATCCTTCTCAGAAGGGCAAACAAAATAATTATCAGAGATGGAAGGAGGGAACTGGGTGGAAGAGGAACTGTGGAAGGGGTGAGGTAGGGAGAGGAGATCATATGTAGGGAGCGTAGGGTAGAAAGAAAGAAGACTGGCTGAGGGACAGATGCAATCTCTAGGACTTGCCAGAGACCTGGGATGGGAAGAGGGCTCCAGAGGAGAAATTCTAGCAGTGATTCCTCAAAATGGGGACTATGGATCCTGAAGCGGCCCCTTCCAGTACCCAGGTAGGACTCCCAGTGGAAGGATAAGGCCAACAACTCACCCACAAAACCTTGGACCCAAAATGTGCTCTGCCTACTAGATGTGCAAGGGCAGAGATAGAGCAGAGTCTGAGGGCATGGCCAACCAGTGACTGCCCCAAACTGAGATCCACTCCATGGGCAAGAACCAATTCCTGACACTATTAATGGTACTCTCTTATGCTTGCAGACAGGAACCTCTGAGAGACACCACCCAACAGCCAATGGAAAGAGACACAGAGACTCACATCCGAACATTAGATGGGGCGCAGGAAGTCTTACAAAAGAGCTGGGATGAATGTGATCTGACACATTAAAAATCAAAAAGGAAATACCTAAGAACCTTGACAGGTAAATATGAACTTACCAAATATCAATATTGCTTCAGCAGAGCACTGGAAAGATCAGAATAGTAAGTTATCGTGAGATATTTAATATAACCAGTTCACTAGAGTTTGGACAATGTCTAACATTTAATTTTTGGATTAGTTCCAGCTGACAAATTCCCTAATTACTGTTATAGTTTCAGCACATAGTTAGTGTGAAGTGCTCAGCAGATTAACATCACGTGAAGTTTTGCATAAAATAATCAGGAGCTACTCAAGATTTCAGCTCTGTCTACTTTAATTATTAAAAGGCAGCTTTAAAAGCCTTTCTAGCAGAGTCTGAGTGACGGGAGGGAGGCTAGTAAAGATAAAACAACACTGCCTTTTCAGATTTCTTTTTTTCTTTCTATTTCTGTTCCAGTCCTATCAAAACAGCCAACTTATTTTCCCTTGTTAAAAAAAATAGTTAACTAATCATACATAATAAACTTTAATCTCTAGGCCTCTTGCGACTATTTTTCTGCCTTTGTTTTGATGTGCTCACGCCCTCCTTCCCTTTTCTCCATTGTCGGAGGGTGTATCAAACACGCATGGAAACAATGCATGACAGACATTTTATACATTCCAAATAGAGCACTGGCTTGGACAACAAATATGTCACCATCAGTTTCTACTTCACAGATCCATAAAAGGAAATGCATGCAGAGGGTTACTACTTATGTGTATTTTAAAAAATAGTTTAAAAGAATTATCAGTGCCTCTCAGGTACACTGCTAACTCATAAGACGGACTAGGTATAATACTGAAAGTATACAAAAAAAAAATGCCTTAATTACAAGACATATAAAACATCCAAATACTCTATGACTCAAGCCCACAAACTCCACAAATTTATATTATTTAAAACCTGATATGACAAAAACGACACATCACAAAATGAAGAGTCTGTGCAGAACATAGAGTAAAGAAACAGCCAGGCGAAGTAGCAGAGCACTTTCCACAATGAGACAGGGGAAGAGGCAGCCGCCTTCTGAGCATCAGCTAAGCCAGGTCTCCAGCTTTAAGGATAAAGGACTAGAGGGGGGATGAAGAAGCCAGTCTCCAAGAACTCACACACGGCCCTACCCAAGTAATGTTGATTTTTGTAAATACTACATTACAAAACAAACAAACAACGCCCTTTTCCTAACTATTACGTGACACCTACTTGAACTTTGTTTATATTTAATCTGAGACTTTGATCCCAGTAAACAATCAGGAGCCCACAGAAGCATTTTTCTTCGTACTCATTTTCTACCTCTGAAAATGTGTTGTGCTCCTCTGAAATCTCAGGCTGAGAACTACAAATCCCGGCTCGCAACCGGCAGTGTTTCACGGCCCATTTCGGAGAATCATTTTTCTAAGACAATCTAGTACCTTCTTTTTCTGTTTGGATTTATATTTTAAAGCAAACGAGATTACAAATCCAGTTTCGCAACCATAAATCATATATTAAGAAACAGAGATAACTAACATTAAACATTAATATATGATAATTGCTATACCACCTACCACAGTTAAGGAAGTAGAAACTTCCGAAACGTGGCAAGCCATATATCAACAGATAAATGAATAAAGAAAATATAATATACATACACACACACAATGTGCCCACAACAGGCACAAAATGGATTTTTTTTTTCAGCTATAAATGAAGTCATGACTTTTTTTGTAATGGAGCAAAAATAATCAAATTTTTAAAAATAATTACATTCTCTCACACTCAAGTCTAGATTTAAATTTATAACTGTGTGCATGCACATACACACATATATGGGCATATGTGCCTGAGAGCACAGGTCCTAAAAGAAGAATAAAAGAAACCATGAGCATTTTTTTTAAATAAAAAGCCAATTTTCCTTCATATATGTGACTGAAATGTTTTGTTTACTTTAGTGAGTTTTAGGTTTTTTATTTAGGACATTTTCTTACTTGATATTAAATTGTCAATTTCATTAGCACAGATTGTACATAACTTCATTACTGTCTTTTCTGTGCTCAAAGTCTTTAAAAATCAATTCATTAACATGAAAAGTACTAAGTTCACTGTGAAATTTCCATATATATGTATCATACATATGACTCACATGCTGCCATCATACATATGACTCACATACTGCCATCATACATATGACTCACATACTGTCATCATACATTGTTCTGGTCATCTCCCTTCCTCTGTCCTCCTTCAGACTCACTGCCTGCTACCTGCTGTGTCCCCTTCCTCTACTCTACCCAGCCCTACTGTGTTCCCTTCCTCTACTCTACCCAG
>NW_022196906.1:76430867-76443225 GCF_008632895.1 Mastomys coucha | reverse complement strand
CTGTGTCCCCTTCCTCTACTCTACCCAGCCCTACTGTGTTCCCTTCCTCTACTCTACCCAGCCCTACTATGTTCCCTTCCTCTACTCTACCCAGCCCTACTGTGCCCTCTTCCTCTACTCTACCCAGCCCTACTGTGTTCCCTTCCTCTACTCTACCCAGCCCTACTGTGTTCCCTTCCTCTACTCTACCCAGCCCTACTGTGTTCCCTTCCTCTACTCTACCCAGCCTTTCTGCTATTATGTTACACAGATTTTCTTCCCTTTTTAAAAAAATCTGTCTCTTTCCCTTTCTCAAGTTTCCAAATAAGCAGAGAGGTTCTTTCACTCTTCAATTATTTTTTAAAAAAATTATTAATATTTTCATTTTTAGTATTTGAAAAATATTGTAGACAACTGAAGTTTTATTCCCTCATTATGGAGGTCTTTAAAAACCAAAACAGAACATAAATGAGGGTAGAGAAAATGACAAGTTTTACCTCATTAAAATGTCAAACTTTTGCCCAGTGAGTCACCATAAAATAAAGAAAAATGAACCCATGGTCTAGGTAATTACATTCTCAATAAATAAATTTAAATGAGGGATTAATATTCATAATATCAAAAAATACATATAAATCAATAGGCAAATGAGAACATATTATAACAAGTGGCCAGAATATGTTAAAAAGCTGATCATAAAAATAGTATATGAACACAAAAAATATAGTCATACTGATGATAAAGAAATGTTGAAGTGATCACAACTCCATTGTACATACTAAAAATTATCCATAACTAAATATTAATATAACCATGTCTAAACAAATTGACATTCTTAGAAAAAAGTCATTTAAGTAGAAAAATAAAGTAAAACTACACATTAAGATAAATGAATTTTGATTTTAAAATGTCATTAATTGCAGCATTGTGAAATTAATATAAGAGCTTCACTCACTGTCTTAAGATACAATCATATGCAGAACACATAGGAAATTGTAGGTGATAACGTCCAAAATTTAAATACCTGAGCTCAGGGTATGGCCCAGGGACCTTGAACTCAGGAACTTCCTACCTTAGCCTCCTCAATATAAAGATTATACAGAAGACTGAGGAAGTCAGAATTGACATCAGAACAAAGGAAAAGTCTTCAGAGTGTATCACAATGGGACAGCATTTTCCTACCAAGAGTAACACTCTGCAGCTGGTCACCAGCACCAGTGGGTGTAAAGTGTCCCCTAGCCTTCCTTACAAAGATTGAACCCTACAGTAGGGGCTTGGTTACATTGGTTTATAATTGTTCTATCACGTTTAATGACTTCCTGTGTGTCTGAAAATGTTATAATACATTCTAATTCTTAAAATTGATTGAATTCTGGAATGTTTTCAAATAGGTGCCCAAAGATGGATTCTTAGTAAGAAATTCATAGAGTTCACATATTCAAAGGCAACCCAACTGCTGAAGGAAGCATTTGCTATAAATCTTCCTTTTACAAGAAATGTAAAGACTCATCATTTTTAAAACCATTGTTCTGTCTTCTTCAACTAAAATATTCCCTTCAATTCCACCTAAGACCTCTCTGAACTCATCCTTCCACATGCATGCTGATGATACATAAAGAGGTTTCTCATGTGAACTACCATATCAAAAGTGTACACATGTGTGAACCATTTTTAAAGTGGTCTCAAAACTCTTTTTTAAACAAAAAGAAGAAATGAAGTGCTTACCAGAACCTACACACTGAAACCCACAATATGCTAAAGCATAAGGCAAGGCCCACCTCTTCTTGGCAGCCTTCTCCAACAGGGTAGCCCGGTGCCTTCCCCTGCTCCAAGTGCTGCTAGAACACGCAACACCATCAACAGCAGTCTGAGATCCTAAGCAAGAACCACCAGCTTTATCCTTTACGTCCAGGAGAATTAACCTCCTTGGGGGATGAAGACTACCTTAGCACTCATAAGGTGTAAGTACAGAGACATACAGAACTAGAGCAGCTGGTAGAGCCTGAGCCACAGAAAACAAAGCATCAAACTGCACCTTGCATGCTGAATCCAGGTCTTGCATTTGCTTTCTAAATGTCTCAGAGCCAGAGCAACCTCTGCATCTCCCTTTAAGCACACACACACACACACACACACACACACACAAGTAATCTCATAGGATTGTATCTAAATCAGAAATAATTCCTTATTTAAAAGTTATGATGAAGCTATCAAGATGGCTCAAAGGGTGAAGGCATTTGGTGCCAAGCGAAAGGATGTGAGTTAAGCACAGGGACCATATGGTAGGGGAGAACCCCCTCAGTTTGCCATCTGATGCCACACCTGTGCTGTGTTGTGTATGAACACACAGAGAAATGCACATAAGAGTGAAAGCTTTAAGTCACAGTGACATCTGGCATCAGCAGCATCAGCAGCATCAGCAGCACCAATAGCACCAGCAATACTCTTTCTACTGCTGTCAGTTACACTATGAGAAAGAAAGATTCTGAGAAGTTTCTTAATATGTAATTAAGAGTATATAATTCCTTATGTTTGCTTTTCTTTCTTTCTTACTTTTTTTTATTTAGCCATTACAGTGAAAAGTCCTCCCTACCCCCTTAACACCAATCAGTGAGCCCAAATTTAAATTATAGCTCTTCGTGTAATGTCAAGAACAATTACTCACATCTATTCCCCAATGTTCACTTCCAAGCAATGGTATCTGTTAGCTTAACAAAAGTTCCAATCATGATTGTTGTCACTAATTAATATTTATACTAAAATTATATTACTGATGAAATCATTTAATTCTAATGTACTTCATAAAAATTTCAAGATATTTTTCTATATCCATACTAAATACATATTATCTTAAAATATATATTTCTCCCCTTCAGATATAAAATGGAATGAAAAATACAGCACATCCATTGTTTATGTTCTGCCCTAACAGTTGTACTTACAAAGCTTCTGTACTTAGTGATGATAGATACATGGTATAGTGCAAAAACCTTCCTCGTTATTAAAAAACATTTCCAAACACATTAAAAATAACTTTAAGTAAGCAGCCACGAGTGTTTTCCAGCACCTTGACCAATTATTACTCTGCAGTTTTAAATTCAGAAGCACCTGACACAGCACTAACGACCTAGTGATCGGCAGCATCGTTTGATCTTGTTCCATGTGCAAACACTCAACAAGAATTCTAGCACATGTCAATTATTCATAGGTCGAGAGTCAACTCTCTGGGTATGGAAAGTATATCTGTCTCTTCTTTTCCCCCTTCATTGGAAGACAGCTTTTGACTGTGACGAAAGTCTTTCCTGTTCACTCTGCCAACTGATACATCACCTGTTGCAGTGAGACTTTCTGCTCGGTTCAGTCGGTTTCTCCCATTAAAGCCAGGCAGCCAGCTATCAGCTGGGCATTACGCTAACAACAAAACAGCAATCTTTTGAGAAACTTTCCTTCCTCACAGGGCCGATATCCAACATAAACCTTATGGAAATAAATGAGGTTTTTTTGTAGTGGGGTTAGCCTAATTGTTTTCTAATTGTATTCTAATTGTATTGCTGATTGCATTCTAATGTCAATTTGGGGCTGAGGGACCCTGCCCCCAGTTAATTCTGATTGGTAAATAAAGGTGACAGCAGCCAATAGCTGGGAAAAGAGACATAGGCAGTGTTTAGGTTTCATGGGCTAGGGACGAGGAGGAAGAGGAAGGGAGATGTGTCATGCCAGAAGAGTGCAGAGGATAGTAGAGACACCCTGCCAGAGAAGAGTGCAGGACAGAGAGGCTCGGCCGCCATGCGAAGGAGTCCTTGGTCAGGGTCCAGAGCAGCCAAGATAGAACATAGAATTAGTAAGCAATAACTCGGGATTGACTGCACAGAGGTTAGGCAGTGGCCCAGCTATTGTGCTGTTTGAGGCATATTTAAAATATAAAGGCTGTGTGTGTGTTCTTCATTTGGGAACATAAACCATTGAGGCGGGTACTGAACTCACCACTGGGCTTTTACAATATTTATTGCAACAGTTTTCTCACAACTCGAGAAATGTTTCCTAAAATCTGCCCCACGAGGGGGACAAGCAGGAAGTCTAGTGCCCCTAGTACAGTGTTTCTCAACCTGTGAGTCATGACCGCTTTGTGCGGATCTGATAACCTTTTCACGGGGGTCATCTGAGGCCATCAGAAAACAAATATATTAGCATTACAATTCACAGCAATAGGAAAATTACAGTTATGAAGTAGAAATGAAAATAATTTTATGGTTGGAGGGGTCACCACAACATGAAGAATTATATTAAAGGGTTACTACATTAGGGAGGTTGAGAATCACTGCCCTAGAGCCTTCCCTTTTGTATTCTCTGCACATCAGCGTCTCTGTCTCCCACCTGTTCACTTGTCTTCAGTTACTCTTACCAAAAAATATAGTAATGTGGAAATATCCACCTATCTAATGCTGTGGTCACTTTCAGGGACAAAAGAAAAAAGAAAAGAAAAAAACCTGTAAGATACACTGTCAAAAAAAAAAATTAAGATGAAGCGTCACAAAGAGACCATTTAAAGAAAAGGAAAATAGTTGGCGTACATTTACCCACTAAACTATGACTTTGTCCCACTAAAACATAAAACTAATCATAAAGTTCATTTTTATCATAACTAGTAGTATAGAATTTTAGCATTAGAATTCTCAGCTGCAGAAAATGTGGCACAGGCAACTACTTTGTCAGCCAACATTTCTGGGTCCCCAGGAAATTAACTAATCAACAAGTATATAAAACTGAAAGATTGGAATAAAAAGTAAATAGTTTCCAGTTTTCTTTTTTCTGCTAAGAAAGGGAGCTAGGCTGGCAAGAAGGCTTAGCCGGATAAAGGAACCTGCTGTGCCAGTCTATCAACCTGAGCTCAGCCCCAGAAAACATGTACATGTGACCGGAGAGAACTGATTACACAAAGTTGCCCTCTCCCCTACACACAAATTAATTAATAAATAATAACAATAGTACTAATTTACATTGTTATTATTATTAATTTCAAAACTTAGAGTGTGAGCGGCATCTCCCCTTGAGCTCTTTGGTGGGCATGGCACCCTGAAATATAAGTGTGAGGGCAATTCACTGATCTTTTTCAGCAAGTATCTGTTGGCCACATACTACATTCTCCAGTCCTTAAAGACTGTGGCAGTGATGGAAACAGGTAGATGATTTAGTGGGTTAATTCAAACAGGAGGGATCACTAGGAAAATAAGCAGGTTGTGATAAACAGCTACAAACAACTCAGATAAAATAAACAGCAAGATAAAACTGTCCCAATTTCAAAGAGTCATGAGACATGACCTCAAAGACGCAGGTAACTTCCTAGAAAACCTGCCTAGAGACTTTCAGCTGATAGAGAAGGATATGGAAATGGAGGTCTAGGAGAGAGGAGCTGAAAGGCCGTGGCTAAAATCCATACACTGTGCTCCCAAACATTGCTTTTCTTGCCCCCTTAAGAAGGCCATACCCAGATGGAGCCGCCAGGAACTCAAGAGCAGAGCCTCAGAAAGTCCACAGGGCAACAGGAGAAAAACAGACATTAAGGATTTTTCCAGAAGCAGAACTGGGGCCAACAGGTGGAAATTACAGGGAGACAAATTTCCAATAACCAGACGAATGAGATATCTGCTGATAAGAGCTACCCAATAATAGAATGTGCTGTCTTGTGACGTTATGAAATTCCAATTACTGGAGTTACTCAAGCAGAAACTGAGCAGCCATCAGCCTAAGATGGGGACAGGTTTCAGCACTGATATGAAAGTACAGGTTGACCACCATCTTTTCCAATTCTGACTCTTGTAATTACAGAAGCACCCGAAAAGTGCTATAGGACAGTGAAAAGTTCCAGCTGTGAATGAAGTCCGAAAGTGTGGTTAATGTACAGGCTCCACCACTCAAACCTGCTTGCTTATCTGCAAAATAAGGCAAATGATATAAGCTACCATATAGTTATGATGAACATTAAATGAGATAATTCATATAGAAGATTTAATATAGAACTTGGCTCATGGGAGGAATATTAATGGTTCAGTTATAATACAGATATGTGTATCTGTGATTGCTATATAAAATATATACATAATTGGCATAAATTAATTTCTCTCTGCTTTCAGTTTCTTGCTCAGCACCAGAAAGTATACAATGTCCAAAGTTGAATTCTTATATTCTTATAGCATAATTATAACATGGCCATACTGAAAATAACAGGTATAACAAAAACTTACATGTTTTTCAAATGTACCAATGTTACACTTCAACATGAGATAAATGTTTTTACATCATATACTGATGTAAAACTTATAAAAAAGAGTATATCTTTTTAAGCTTTTTGAAACTTTGGTTACTATTATATGTCAGTGTGTGATGTAGGCGTGTCAGTGCAGGCACACACATGCCACGGGACACTTGTGGAGGTCATAGGAAAACAAACTGTGGAGTCTGTTTGCTCCTTTTATCTTTATATGCTTCCTAGGGATAGAACTCAGGTCCTCAGGGTCAGGCAACAACCAGCTAAACCATTTTACAGCATCCAGAATATTCTTATTGGAACAACAGTTAAAATTTAAGAACCTGACACAAGCCTATATTCCTAGCACTGTGGAAGTAGAGATAGGAAGGTACTTGAGGCCTGCTGGCCAGCTAGTCTAGCCAAATTGGCAAGCTTACAATTCACCAAAACATCCTATCTACAAATAAATAAATATATAAATACATACATATATATAAATATATAAATACATACATACACATATACATACATACGTACATACATACATCCATAAAATAATAAAAGCTGGACAGTGACTGACAAAGATCCCTAGTGGTCACATGCATATGCACCTATGTTCACCCCCATATATGTATACATATATATGAGATACATATAGATATATACATATGTTCCTCACACACAAATACAATACTTAATAAAATCCATTTCTATTTTTAAAAACTGAGCAATATTTTAAAGCAATCAATGTTTTATTGCTCTATGATCTCTTTTGATGGGTCCATCTCTTCAAATTTATCAGCAAGCTTATTATATTTGAACTTATCACATAGTTATGCCCAATGGGTGATGTAGTGAATCCTTTTCTATTTAGTATTGCTTGATTGATTGACAAACAACTTCCGTAACTGTAATGTTAAAAGTTACTTTTGTGAAGCAACAAGGGATCCCAATAACTAGAATGTATCTTTCCTAACAAAGATGAATTAGACAGAACTTAATAAAATATCTGTTTTACAATAAATTTCAGAATTTACAACACTGTTCATCTCTTTTTAGATAGTATTCATTCTAAATCAAAAGACATTGTATGCATATATGCAATCCTCAAAAACAATAAAATATTTAAAAAGAGAGAGAGAGAGAAAACAACACTGGAGTGATGACTCTGTAGTTAAGAGCGCTTTCTTCTCTTTCGGAATCACAGAGCTTCTGTTCTCATCCCCTGCCCCGGGCAGCTCACAACCTCCCCTAACTGCAGCTCCAGGCGGTTCAGGGTCCTTCTTGCCTCCAAGGACATCCACGTGAACACACGTGTACACATATACATTTAAACTTCTCTTTTTAAAAAGAGACAAATTTTAGACACGCAAACATGTTTGGATATTGGGGGAGAAATGTAGTGTAAAGATAGAGATAAAATGCTATGCACTAGAAATACTAAAGATGGCCAGAAAACCACCAGAAATGAGACATATGTGCTACAGAGTCCTTCTCACAACCCTCCTAAGGAACCAAAACCTGCCACTTAATAGTTAGCCACCACAGCATGAGAAAATAAGTATCTTCCTTAAAAAAATACATAACTTAAATAACAATGGCAACTGTTACTTTCAAATATTTTCTTTAAGGCTTAACTCAGTGGTTAAGAACTCTGACTGTTCTTCCAGACGTCATGAGTTCAAATCCCAGTAACCACATGGTGGCTCATAATCATCTGTAACGGGATCCAATGCCATCTTCTGGTGTGTCTAAAGACAGCTACAGTGTACTCATATAAATAAAATAAAATAAAATAAAATAGATTTTAAAAATACTTTCTTTGCCGGGCGGTGGTGGCGCACGCCTTTAATCCCAGCACTTGGGGGGCAGAGGCAGGTGGATTTCTGAGTTCAAGGCCAGCCTGGTCTACAGAGTGAGTTCCAGGACAGCCAGGGCTACACAGAGAAACCCTGTCTTGAAAAACCAAAAAAAAAAAAAAAACCAAAAACAAAAACAAAAACAAAAACAAAAACAAAAAATAAAAATACTTTCTTTAATTTTTTATTTATGTGCACATGTGTATGTCTAGGTGGGCATACATCATGTGTTAAGGGTATTAGGGAAAAGGCTCAGATCCTCTGAAAGAGTGTATGTATGTGGCCTTAAACACAGGCTTAACTCTCCAGTCCTCAAATGAATTATTAATAAGCACAAGTCAGGGGTAAGTAGTTTATGCATGTCTTTTAACAACAGAAAACAAAAGAGAAAGATGTATAGAAAGTCTGTCAATCTTTTTAGATAATGGCATGTGCTTAACTTAATTTTCCATTATCAGCTTGTCATTCTGAATAAAGTGACGTGTTATCCATACAGAAAAAATAGAAATAAACTTAAACAATGAAAGAAAATTTGCCCTTAGAACAAAACAGCGATATTATCTCTTGATGTTTACTTCTGCACTGGGAAATACAATGCTTTTAGAAAAGGATAGCATGATTTTTAAAAAGAAGAAAAAAATCTTAGGACTGGGTGCCTATAGTTCTGTTGTACAGTCTTCCCCTTAGCACATGTAAGGCCTTGTGTTAAACCCCACTACCACAAAAAGAAGAACGTAAAATAAAAGAGGAGAAAAATAAAGGTTACTATGAATGACGGTTCTCGTGATATAAAGCATTTGAACTAATGTCAATCAACATAACTGATTCTTCCAATAACTCTAATGTAAAAGAAGCACAAAATAACCTGCTCAAAACCACACAGAAGGAAATAAGGATGACAATCAGAGTCCACAACCTGTAATCTTTCTATACTGGCTGCCAAGGGAACACTGTAAATTAGCATTTGTGGCACTCATACATATTTCAGGTATAATGAAAAGTAACATCAAAATCCTGTTACAGATCATGAACTCCTAAGAGTTTCACATCTGAAGGATGATCTAGTCTGTCATCTAATGACAGGACTAGAAATACAGCCCAGTTACAGAGACTTGAACAATATTGAAATTTTGATTCCCTAAGAATCCACTCTTGGAAATCCCTATGCTCGGTACTCTGATTATTACTCCCATGTCTGCACTTGATGGTAAAACAGCATAAAGTTCACTTTCCTAAATCACTCTCCAAGGACTTGAAAAGAGCAATCAAGCGCTCCCTCTGCAGATTCCACACCTATCTCTCCCCGCAAGCTCCTTTCATCAGGCCTGCCTTCTCTGATGAGTCTCTGATTTGGGAAAATCCTCTCTGGTGACATCCAGTACCAAACCTACAATTTAGTGATGAATAGAATCAGCTAAAATGCCTGAACTTTTTCTCAATTTCATCCAAGAGGATATTAAGCTGCAGGTCAGTTCTGGGAAATAGTTTGGGAAGTAAAAGAAAATAAGACTGGGAAAATGAGACCTTGAAGGGCAGTTGGCGGAATATGAACTTCCTACGCTAGGTTAAAAGACAGCTTGGCCTTCTGAGCATATGAGTGATTAATCTAAGTGGTATCTGAAGAAGTGTATTCGATGTGGTAAGAAACACTAGAGAGATGTTGGCAATAGAAAGAAAAGGAATCTAGGAGAGTCTAGCCCAAACAGGACAATTGTGCACAAAGGAGGCCAGAAGCTCAAAAGGTTGCTACCAGGTTGGACAGGAGGGGAGGAAGGCTCGAATGTGACTCCAGCATCAGGTCCATGAAGTGACCTGAAAGTAAAGAGACTTTAGAATAATGCAGATAAAACGTACATCCACAAAACTTGGGCTTTTCATTTAATTGTTTCCTTAATCCTTTACTGAAACTAAGGTTATTATCCATGAGTGAAAAAAATGGGATGCTGACATATTATTTACTTTTATGCAACCCATCTTTTTCAGGACAGGTTGGGAAACAGGTTTTTTGTCTAGTATTTACCTTCCTTTTAACAGTGACCTTTAATGAAGGACCAGTTGTCCCATATGCAGTCTGCATTGTGCCCACTGGTATTCACATTTTATATACATATATATATATGTGTGTATATATATATGTATATATATATACACACACACACATACACATACATACATATGCATTACTTAGTTGCAATAGATACTATTAATCATCAGTTTAATGGATGAAAGTCATGAATATTTTAAAAGATAAACCTTGCATAATAATGGATTATTTAGGATATAGCTATCAGACAAATACAGTTCTGGGAAGCAGTAATCTTTCCAGAACTGTGCTAAATATTCTATGCACTGTTACAGAAAAACAAAATATTAAGCAGTCTTATATTGACAGTAAGCATTTAGAATCAATGATTGGTTGTACCAGACACTGGAGACATAGAAGTCCCTCCCCTCTGGGCTTTTAATCTGAAGAGGAGACAGCAGACTTAGTAGAATAAGAAACTAAACAAATTACAAACAGAAAATGGATGATGAGCCTTTGGTCAGGTATGCTATCAGTGAAGAAGGAAAAGTACGTTTATCCTTCCATTGTTCTGAGGAGGATTAAACAATCATCACTGTAGGGTGCGAAATAAGGTTCTGTTGGATTTTTCATCTTGCAATGACAGGTATTCCTGTAAGCAGAAGGACGATATAGGAAAAGAAGCAGCCTTTGAAATAAAATTTCTACCATACTAAAGATTAAGAATGTTACATCTCTCACCAACCATCAAAATTTGTTTCTTATAGATTGTTCTAGTATTCTATTCATTACAACTAAACTAAAAGCATGTGTTAAATATAAGAGGGTTTATTGTCCAGAGTTCTGCCATGGTGAAAGCAATCTAATCAGAAATGAAATAAGGAATGAATTCACTGAATAAATAAGAAGGCAGAATTGGAAAAGCTGAGAAATATCTGAGAGGCTTATTAAAAATAATTGGACTTTCATTATAAAGACCAACCAAATTTAATGTTTTACTTAAAGAGTCACTTTTAAACATTTCCTTGAAGTCATTTTGATGTTCAAACAAAAAAAGGTGATACATTTTGCTAAATTTACAAGATGTAGAAGGTATAATTACAAACAGGGCAGAGAATTAATGTTCAGAAAAAAGTGAAGTCCAAAAAATGAATAAACAGACATAAGGTACAATATACAAAACAGGTACAACATACAATAATACAGATGTGTTGTGATGTTTACTATAAAAACTTAAACATAAATAAAATAATAGTAAAATATTTCAAATAATGCCCCCTAAAATAATAAAGTTATAAATAGTATACTTTTGATATTTTGAGTAAAAACAAATAAAAATGTACTAATTGGTACTGCAATTTTTAAGATAGATTATCCCATCAATTCAAGTCTTTAATTATAGCTAAGTCTGTGATAGAAGAAAAATCTTTAGTGATTATTAAAGTCAACTGTTCATATCATGCATGGTACTTGAATTGGGACAGCTAAAGAGTGACCTGCACAGGTCCACAATCTACCACATCTATGGAAATAAGGGAGAAGGAGATGTTGCTCCTTTTCAGATTTATCTTCCAGGTAAAGTTATGCTGTCCATCAAGGCTCAAACCAGCATGATCAGACAACGTGTTTGAATAGGGATTCTCCACAGGCACCACAATGTCAGACAGAGTTGGCAAATGCTCTCAAAAGAATAGAATAACATCTAAACAAGACTTATTCCAAGAAGCCCAATGAAGAGGACAGAGGCTGTGTAGTGTGCATACATTCCATCAGTCAGGTAGACAACGTGTGAGGATGTAAGCACTAGTGAGTTTCCTACTGAGGAAGGTGTTCACGCATAGAAGAGTATGATAGAATTGTGGTAGCCAACCTCAGTTTGTGATGACAAAAGTTAAATGAGTCACCTTCCAGGACCATTTTGACCCTCAGATCCTAAAACTAGATCCTAAAAGCAGATGGGTAGCTAGATGGCTAGAGGAAGGATGCCACCTCATGGCCTGGGTTCGATCTTTAGAACCAACATGGCACAAGGAGAGAACTGACCTCTTGTGATGTCCACACATGCACCATGGCTCATGTGCACACCCAAGTGTTCACATGCACACAGAGAGAGAGAGAGAGAGAGAGAGAGAGAGAGAGAGAGAGAGAGAGAGAGAGAGAGAAAGAAAGATTAATTAATTATAAGAGTCAGTGACTTTGGTTAAACTATGCTTTGGCATTTATATATATATATATATATATATATATATA
>NW_022196906.1:76392525-76430857 GCF_008632895.1 Mastomys coucha | reverse complement strand
TATATATATATATATATATATATACACACACACATATATATATATGTAAAATGTTAATCCTTTAAGAAAACCAAGGGTCAATAGAAAAGCTGCTGCTGCCCCAATCTGAATAATGTGACTACTCACATTATTAGAGACCATTTCTAAATGTGGGGCAACTAACAAGATAACACAGTGACCCAGGATCTAGTAATCACAGCAATCAATACAAACGAGGCATGCCTTCATTACCAAAGCCTAAAGGCATGCGAGCAAAGATCAGTTAGGAAAACTGCAAGAGAGAGTTGAGTAAGAGGAGGACTCGGGTGGGGTTCTGGATCATCTTAAGGCATGTAGGGGGAAGCAGGACTCAGCAGGATGGAAAGTTATAAGAATCTCCAACAACTGGCACAGTATCTGGAGGGACAAGAGGAAGGCAAGCATCATAGATGCTAACAGAGCCATACAGAACAGAAGACAGTCTAGGCAAGCCCAAGACTGAGAGAGGGGCTCAAACATATTTTCTGAGTAGTCTTCCAACAACACAATTTTCATTTGTACGGGCAGAGATTCACAAACCTAATGTTTCTTACTGTCATTGTTTAGCTACCTCTTTTTTCTTCACTGGTCTTCCTCAAATTTGTTCTTTGAACTAAGTACTCAAAGGAGATATCTGTTCTATTCAAAGTGGTAGTATTTTAGAGTCCCATCACAGAACCCAGAAATCAACTGTAAAATGCCCTGGCTAACCTAGGTTAATCTTCAACCAGATAACCTTGCTAGTTATTGCTTTGTTCAACAAATACACTAAGTTAACTCTTACCTATAAGATACTATGCTATAAATGAAGATTTAATAGTCAATAAAAATAGTCCATCTCTGCCTTTCTGTAGTATTCAGCTACCATTCATTCTTATCTGTAGTACTTCTTATTCACTAGGAAATCTCAGAGGTGCTGTAAATCAGATATCAGCAAAGCATGGCTCACATATCAAATGAGGGCATCCTGTCTCTATAAAACATGAAACCAAAAAACATAAAATAAAGAGGCCATATTCATTCGATTATGTACAGCTGCTTTTGCATTAAAAACTCAGAGCTGTGTAGAGGCAATAGAAATAGTATAGCCTACAACGACTTAAATAGTGACTCTCTGTCAGTATATGAAATGTTTGCCAGCCTTTGCTCTAAATAAAATCCAGTGTGCTTGAAACTGATTTATTTATATTTAAAGACATATACTGATATGCTGTAACACACACACACACACACACACACATACACACACACGCACACGCACACGCACACGCACACACACACACACACACACACATGCGCGGGCGCGCACACACATACATATCCGGCTGCCCTAGTAGAAAACCATAGCACGAGGAGAGCTGGCATTTTATGTAATATTTCAGCTGTTGTTATTTTATTTTCATTTACATTACCGTTGATGAAACTAGTAACAAAATAGTCACACGGATAATACTGTTCACTAAAGGCTTTACTGTCTTCAAGTAATGATAATACTTTATTATGTTTTATCTAGTCTTCATTAATCACCTTCTTCCACATTAAACAAGAGCCCCTTTAAAGAAAGATCCTTTTTCTGAATTACACTAAACAAAATTTGACGGAGGTGATTTTAGGCTACCTTTTAAATTGAACAATAAAATTGACTGTAAAAGCACTTAGCCAACACTCAGTGCGATAATGCCAAATCATAGCAGCAATAGCAACTTTGCTCGCTTGCAGGGTGGATACTTATTCCCCAATCATTTGACTCAGAAGGCATTAATATTTAAAACAGGAAAGGGGAAAAAAAGATGCTTTCATTAGCTGTGACCAAACATTTCTAATAAGTAGTGATAGGCACTGTGTTGCTAGGGCTTCTCCCAAGGATGTTGAGACTTAGTCTGTGGAGGCTGTGGCTCATCATCGATTTATCATTTCCCAAACCTTTCTTTTCCCCTAATGGGAATAACTGTACCATGAATAAAATTAAATGACCACTTAGTTCATATTTAGTCAGTATGAAGCAGCAATACTAGGCTTGAAGAAGATCTTTACAAAGTCTTGGTTCTTTAAAGTCTTCCCAAGCTACCTCACCAGCCTACTGGAAAAACATCTTCTAAATGCCCAAGAGTAGAGGCTGAGCCCAACATTGTAAAAAGATTCATAAAGAAGTTGATGGTGAATGAACAAACATCATCATGGGAGAGGCATGGCTGACCTGTTAACAATGATTTAAGTTTATCCTCTGCTTGAAATTACTTTCCTTGACAGTTACAGGACATACTTCATTCTAAGGTAGGTATCAAGTATCAGAACTGCACTCTGTCATGTTATCTAATTAGCTATTTGATATATATTTTACCTCCATAGTTAGTAAATGCCATTGAACACAATCTACCTGGCTACTAATTCAGACTGGGTACTGAAGAATACTAGGTAACTGATAAACCAAGGGGATGGAAAGAAGAGGCAAACTAGATCCTTAGTGACTTAGCTAGATCATGAGAAAAATGAGAAATACAGTATGATTATTCTGTAATATGCATCTCAGAAATAATAGCCAGAATCTTTCTGTCCTTATATACTATAAACAATGTTCCAAAAATATGCAACAATTGCATATCAAATCCTTGTTCCTTCTCCATTAACAATCTCTGCTCTTTCAGTCTCTTCCTCTGGTTGGGGACTCTCTTAGTTCTTTAGATATCCTCTACCTGAGGATATGCTCAGAGTTAGGACACTTGTCCAGTGAGTTCAAGTCATTTAGTTCCATCCATAACACAGGAAATAAAAAATAAGGATAAACTCCAATGGATGCTCTTACAAGCTCTCTATTTTATTTTTGAAATTATAATACATTTTTCCCTTCCCTTTCCTCCTTCCAATCTCTATCATATACCCATCACCATTCTCTTGCAAATTCATGGGCTAGTGTTTCATTGTTATTACTTACATTTATGTGTATGTATATGCATATATATTGTGTGTGTGTGTGTGTGTGTGTGTGTGTGTGTGTGTGTTCCTAAATGGCAAGTTCAGTCTATACAGGGCATAGGAAAACCAATTGGAATGCTCTACCCTGGGGAAGGTGACCTTTCCCATTTCTAGCTTTCTCCAACTGTCTAAAGTTACTTGTTTTCAGTTGAAGCCTCAAGGTTTTCCTGGTACACTCTGGCTTCTACTTTTGAAAATATTATGACACTCAGGATGCTTTTACCATTAACACAAGGGGAAAAATTAACATCTGTGATGGTTTGAATGAAAATGGCCCCTATAAGCTCATAGGGAGAGGCACTATTGGGAGGTGTGACCTTATTGAAGGTGGGATTTAGGGATTCAGAAGCCCAACCCAGGCCCAGCGACACTCTCTCTTCCGGCCAGTTGGGATGTACATAAACCTCTCAGCTACCTCTCCAGCATCATTTCTGCCTGCATGATGCTATGCTCCCCAGCATTATAATAATGAATAGAACCCTGACCTGTAAGCCTGACCCAAGTATATGTTTTCCTTTAAAGGAGTTGCCATGGCCATGGTGGTCTCTTCACAGCAATAAAACCCTAACTAATACACCATTAGTCCTGAAACTCTGTAACTGTTAAAGGAAAAGGTAAGAAATCCACCTTAAGATATGTGCATCGGCAATTGTGACAGAAACCAAGTCAATCATGAACTAAGGTCAGCACCTGATAATTAGGACCTAAGGAAATGAGTACTTCAGCACAGAGGAGTTAGCAGTTACTAGAGTGAAGCAAGCCTATTGAACCAGAGATAGTCTGGGTAGCTATTTTAGGACTAATATCTAAAATACATAAAGAACACACACAAAAAAACTAAACAAGCAATCGGCCAACATTATCAATGAATAGGGTAATAAAGTAAATAAATAAATCTCGAAGACGAAATGCAAACAGTCAACGAACAAACAAACTGTTCAACCTTAGGCATCTAAAAATAACAAACCAGCGCACTACACAGGCTGAGCAGGTTGTACTTATAGATTTATACACACAGACACATGCATATATATGTATTACACACACACACACACACACTTGTGTATGTGAGTGTGTGTACACATATATATGTATATATAACAACAAAGAAAAAAAAAGCCCACGAATTTGAATGAGTCCAAAGGAAAGATGTACATGGTAGGTGATGAAGAGAAGACATTTCAGAAAGCAGGGAAATGGTGTAATTATATGGTAAAAACTCAAAAAGTTTTAAAGTATTTTTTAAAACTACAGTGAGGCTCTACTTAACGAGTATCAGAATGATAGTCGCTAAAACAACTAATACCAGAAGTGATAGTGAAGGTGTGGACAAAAAGGGACCCTTATACACCTCTGCTCTCACGGAAACCAGTTCAGCCACTATGGAAGTCAGAGTGGAAGTTTCTCCACAAAGTAAACACTGATCTTCTCTAGGGCCTAGTTCTATCACTCCTGAGTATTTACTTAACTGACTCAAGTCAAATCATAGAAATGCTTGCACATCAGTGTTTACCAAAGCACTCTTCACAATTCGAATTTTGGACTGATGCAGCATTCACAAGAGAGGAAAGGATAAGAAAAATGTGTTACATATACAGAATGGGATATTTTTTATCCATAAAGAAGAGTAAAACTCATGTATCAGTTGGAAAGTTAATGCAACTGGAGATGATGATTTTAAAGCAATTTAGCCAACATCTGCAAGACAATGAGAATGTGTTTTCTCTCATCCATAGTGGTTCCTAGATTTTTATAGAGATACAGTCGTGTGTATACATAGGACATGAAGCAGAAGTAAAATTGTCTAGGAGAACAGGGCATACTAGTGGGAGGGGCGGGATATGAAAATGAAGAGTAAAGAGGTATGAAGGGAAGTGCATAAGATGCTTCAGCTTAGCATATGCTTTGCTTAGCATAAGATGTACATTTACAAAATCTTTAAAATTATTAGTGTTTTTCAAAAGGGAGTTTTCAATACTCCCACAGTACCTGAGTGTTCCTGCCATTGTTACAAGTGGCATAATTGACAGATCCTCAATGCTACTTCTTCCCATTGCAGTGGCTGACACTCTAAGCCTGTTCTTAAAATACTTAGTGATGCTGCCCCATTACAGCCCAGTATCTAAAAACTTACCTACTCTCTCTTTAACGCATTAGCAGCTTCTGTCTTTATAACCCTTTAGCTTTCTAAATCTCAACTCCTCCAGAACATTCTCCACGATACAGTCATTAAGTATGTTTATCTCACTAACGCTTCAAATGATTCGGGTTAATTTAGCTGTCTATTAAATTGGTAATGTGACTTCTGGCTTCAAGTATTTTCAAACCGCAGAACTTAACATATACGTGCCATTCATATATGCCATGAAAGCTAATTTCTTTTGCTATAATAAGCCATGGAATAAATTAATATTATATGTTTTTAGCAAGACTTCCATAATGTTGGTTTCAAATATCTGATTCCAAACATTGCTATTTTCATTGTCATTCATGAAAAAAAAAAAAAGAATTAAAAAAAAATACTCAGTCACAAATCTCTGCTCCTGGTCTTCATGTCCAAATTTTATAACTGAATTATAAATTTTGTGATTTACTGACACTTAAAAGGACATTGTGTTTGACCTAAGGACCTCACAGAAGCTGTAAGTCATAACAATGGAAAGTAAAATAGTGGATGATAATTCGTGAATGTCATTATTGTAGTCACAAGATATACTGAAAATCTCATAATTCTAAGCAGGAAAAAGGTAATAAAAACAATCCAAAAATGATCAGAATGTACGTAGTGAACTTGATAAAAATTTTGCTAATTGGAGTAGCCTGATATTCAGATATATTCAGACTTGGTGGTTCACATTTTAATCCCAACATTTTAAAGTCTGAGGCATACATATTGCCTTCAATCTTGAGAGAAGCTGGCTAGGCTGCCCTACTAAGTGAAACTTTGTCTCAAAAATCCAGAAGGTATGGAAAAAAAATTCAGCCGATTAAGAGTCCAAGTTATGAAATTCTTACAATAAGTATTCTGTGAATATCTATATACTAATTTATTTTCTATGGTTCCTGGTGGGACTCAAATCCTCTAAATTTGTAATCACAGACTATAAAGCTATCCAAGGCTTTATTTAATTCAATTGAAATTATTGACTTTCTGCTACTTTGGACATTCCAGACTCACCAAACCCTCACTAGGTCCTTCCTCTGATATGTTGAATATCCCACCACAACCTAGTTCTTCGATGGATGGTGCATATCTCTACATTATGTACTACCACATCCTTGTCAAATCCTTGAGACAAGAAAACCCAACCGCCCCGCTTTTAACACCCTCAACACTTTCTGCAGTTCCTCTGGGTGTGTACTTGCTCAATAAAAGATCTGATCAACAAGTGACTAAGGTCCCAAAAAAATCATCCTCTTCTCCAGGAAACCTCAGAAACCACCTCTATGGTGAAGCCAGGCTTGCACAGTCTCAAAGGCATAGAACTCGCCACAGAACACACCCTTTGCCTGCCAAAGTTTCTGAGGCTCCCGATGCAATCTCCTTAATCGGGTAAAGAAATACCCATCCCCGTGTGTGAGGAGACCTACCTCCGCAAAGGGCGCGACTAGGAACCCCAAGCCACAGCACCTGAGAGCATGCGCTGCCTGAGGGGACCAAGGGCCTGAGCGAACAGAGAGCAAGCAGCAGCTGCACAAACCTAGGACTCCTGAGAAGGAAGGACGCCCTCAGGCGGCGGGGGAAGCACGGGGGCCAGAAATCCCAGCCCGCAGGTAGGCGCCAGAGTCTAGAACGCCACTCCTCCCGGCTTTCTTCCAGTGCCAATCAAGAGGGAGGCCTGCGGAGACTACAAGTCCCAGAAGCCTCTGCGCCACTCGCCTCGGAGGGGCTCGGGCGGGCTCGGGGCTCAGCGAGGTTCCCGCAGCCGGTTTGGCGGGAATAAGCAGGAGTTTCCTGCTTAAGGTTCAAAATTGTCTAGGACAGCCTGCAGCTCCTCTCCTACGAGGCAGATGCCCTCGTTGGTTTCTAAGGAGACACCCACGGGGCTTGCTAGCCCGTAACACTTGCTTGGGCCTTGAAGGAAAGAAAAAGTCTCAGGAAAGCTTCTGTTTTGCCAACTCCTGTTCTACATGGGAACAGTCAGAAAAACAGATTCTTTGGGTTCACTTGTTGGCTTGTTTCCAAACCTGTTTTTAAAATTTTTGCCTTCCTGCGGGAGGAAGCACTATGTTTCTCATTTGTCCACCTGCCATATCTTAATCTAAGATTTTAATTTATTTTTGCATTACATACTGAAATCCCTCAGAAATAAAAATGCAAAATAGATTCTAACACTCTGAAGGCACTTCTATAGTCTTTACTAACAGTATGCTAATTTGCTAATAGTTAAAAGTTCCAACAATTGTATAGAATAAATTATCAAATATTATGCCTAAGGGGGTCTACTCAGCTCATTCTCCTTCATAAATGAACCTTTATTAAGACTAGTATTTGCATCTAGTAAGTTTATTGCAAATGTCTTGGAAATGTTAAGCTTCATTGTTCTATTCATGTGTTTAAGTCAATAATTTTAAATGTAATGTAATTTAATATAGTTTTTGTTAATCTTGCAACAGTGATTTTCATGCAAACTAAAATTGTATTATCTTAAACCCCAAGGTAGTGAACATTGTATTCATGCTCTACTGTACTTGCTGCTCTTCTTCCAGTAATGCAACATCAAACTATCAAAGTTCATTTCAGAGACAATTAACAGTCAAGTAGGAGTGATGTAGAAAAGTTGTTTGGTGTTGATAAATGTACGATATTCTATTTCTATTCCCTTCATACATTTATTGAGAAAATTGAACTGTTATGTGCTAATTACAGCCCAATTACTGGTTAAACCCTGATCACAGCCCTATACAAGACAGAGCACTCTGTCTAAAACAAATGAGTACCAGATGCCAAACACAGCACAGCCACTGAAATCCTTTCAGAAAGCTCAGAGTCATTTTTAACTATTTACCACCTAAATTTAGAGACCTAATAATTTCAATAACCTCAATGCTTTTCTTTGAACATCTTTAGATGGTTAAGGATGGTTTAGAATACATAGCAAAAAAAAAAAATTTCAAGAAAATTATATAAGTTTTTGATTCACTCATAACTAATGAAACACAAAGCGATCAATCAAATACATGCTCTTTGAATAAAGTAACAGACTCTATTTGTGTTTTACATTTAATTCTGAGTGATTTTAGAGCCATTTTTAATGTCATGGTCTGTCAATGACACTGTGACTAACCCATATTTTCTAAAAATATGTATAGATCTCCTTTATAGATACAGATATGGTAAAAGTGAAATGAAAAAACTTTATGGAAAGTGAAGAAACAGGCATACACATAGGCAAGCAAAGCACAGAAAGAAACCCCATAGACTCTGAAGAAGACCTCAGTACCAGTTTCTGATTTTCATCTATAGAGCTGGGTTTTGGTGACCTGAGATAGTTCCCCCTCCTCTCATTGCATAGTGGTCACCTTAGGGAAAAAAAGGGCAGATCATTGGCCCAAAGCTTCAGATAATCATGTTAAGGACCAGTCTTGAACATATCTGAACACCTTGAACATGTCAACCGAGAAGGGAAAGGGTGTCACTGGCAAGACTTTTTTAAGTGTGAAAGAAGCTGGAAATTTGGCATCCTATTACTGACTGGTAGTCCCTTTTCTCACCTGTCTGTCTACCAAGGACCTCTAGCTCCTTGTCCCTCAGCATCTTGTATAAATTTGGAGAATTCAAATAAAATGAAAAGATTTTCACAAAATATATAATCTTTGATGTTGAATCTACTACCTTATTGGTTAATTAAAATTCATTATAGAGTAAACTGAGTTCAAAATACAATTAGCGAGTTGATGTGATGCCTCAACAGTAAAGGCATTTTCCTCTAAGCCTGACAAGCTAAATCCCATCTTCAGAAGCCACAAGGGAGAAAGGGAGGATTGGCAAACACTTTGTAGTATGTTATATTATACAATTATAAAAAGAATAATAAGCTGTTCTGTTAACAAACAGAAGCTAACAAAAGATATTAATGGCTCTTTGTTTAATTCAACAGTTCCAAAAACATTTATATAAGTACTAATTATAAGTAAGAAAGCCATTGTTCTCAATGATTTTGTAGCCTAGTGAGAGTCAAATTTTACAACCAAGCATCAAATATTTTAGGATTTCTATTGCTGTGGTGAAACACCATGGCAAATAACCCCAAAACAAACAAACAAAAAAACAACAACAAAAAAAAACCTTGAAGCAAAGAAAGGATTTGGTTTTTTTTGTTTTGTTTTGTTTTCTTATCATGTGTATATGAGTACATTGTCTTCAGACACACCAGAAGAGGGCATCAGAATCTATTACAGATGGTTGTGAACCACCATGTGGCTGCTGGGAATTGAACTCAGGACCTCTGGATGAGTAGTCAGTGTACTTAGCTGCTGAGCCACCTCTCCAGGCCCTGAAAGGATTTGTTTTGCTTATACTTCTATATCACAGTGAAAGACCCCATAGGGAGTTCCCGCTCAAGTCCTGGGAGACATGCACCCAAAGAACATGACAGGCCATCTTGATGTAAAAAACATGAGGCATTTTTATTTCAGAGCTCTGGTTCAACCCCCAATCTCACACAGGAGACCAGGAATTGACCATGAGGCCCAGAGGTTAGGGATTTTTATAGGAAAAAGGTCTGGGGAGACAAAGGAATTGGTGTGGCTATATATGATTGGCTATTTTAAATGTAGTTCCTGCAGATCAGAGTTGAGAATTCCAAAATGGGGAGTGAAAATGGAATGCTTATTCAAGGTTCCTAATTGACCCTTAGCTAATACCTAAGAAAACCAGATGGCCCAGGGTCCATCACTCAATGTCTGGCCAGGCGTGTCTCAGGCACCTAGGCACCAGGCACCTCCATGCCTTATCTCTGAGATTTGCACTCCCCTGGTCTGGGCTCTCCTAACAGCTTTTCCCTGACAGGGCTGTTTTCTTACAGGCCTGGCTCCTGTGGTTTTCAGTACTGGTCTCAAATTTAACTCTTTCAATCCCAGGCTTACATGGGCAAGTTCCTGCTAAATTCTTTTATTTTCCTTTTCAATATTTCATTGTTGAAAGAAGTCAGGACAGGAGTTCAAGCATGATAAGAACCTGGCAGCAGGAGTTCATAGACATGGAGAGGTGTCTCTAACTGGCTTTCCCTTATGGCTTGCTTCGCCTGCTCTCTTAATAGAGCCCAGGACCACCAGTCTAGAAATAGCCCCACCTACAATGAGCTGGGTTCTCTCACAACATCCATTACTAATCATGAAAATGCTTTAGTCTGCTTGCTCCCCTACAGCTCAATCTCATGGAGGCATTTTCACAACTGTGGTTCCCTCTTCTCAAGGGACTCCAGCTTACGTCATATTGACATAAAAGTAGCCAGTAGAAGTTTTAATTGGCAAATTCCAAATATACTCTATTTATCCTGCAATCATAGACTGCTTGATGCAGTTACCCCTCATACAATTTTATAAGACAAGTATTGTCCCTAATCTTTATTTTCCATGAGGAAATTGATTCAGATGTATTCATCCAAGGACCTTCAGCGTGGTACGAACGTCTGTCTTACTCTCTTTCCTCAAAACCCACACACTAGACCAATGCACTGTAGAACATCTGGGAATATAGCTAAGCATTCTCTGTATAATGACATTAAATGTTGTGATCATAAAAAGAGAAAAAGCTATAAGAATATGTTCTGGAGAGGTGTGGGGGGAGGGGGTGTCTTGGCAGGTCCATGCCAAGGCATCCCTTCCCCCTGAGGGACCAGACACACACTGGTATAATATAGAATAGAGTTTCTTTAGGGCATGGGGAGGGGAGTTAAGAGGGTAGCAGAGGCAGAGAAAGGCAGAGAGAAGGAGAGAGTAGAGAAGTAGGGGATGGCCATGACCATGTGGAGAGAGGGGGGAAGGGAATGGGGAGAGAGGGGGACCAAGGGGGGAAGAGACAAGGGAGTAAAGCAGGAGTAAAAGGGAGAGGAGGGGGCAAGCAGCCCCTTTTATAGGACCTGTGGGGTGGAGTTTATACAGAATGCTAACATTAAATACAGTTTACAAGTTTCCTATTCAGAAATATATTCGTGTGAAATTGTCTTAATGACGATACTGAGGGCAGATAAGTCCTCAAACCCTTATTTCTATTTGTCTATCTCTTAGCTACATTTCCCTCTAATAACTTTCAGATTTGTGCATTGTTGATCTATTGCAATGATGCATGTCAGCAGTATCCACCGTGGTCTAGGGCCTTGATTTTCTCAGCCACCAGAGTACTGACATACAAACAGAAATATGGACTGATATAACAGAATGGAACACCTCCATATAAGCCCCTACAACCCCCTAATTTTGCTTTTTTTTCCCCCTTACTTTATTTCTATAGCTTTCACATTCCTTATATTCCCTCTTTGGAGTTGTGCATGAGTCTTGGAAAGGATGACATAAAAGTTTGATTATGGCTTTAGCGGAATAAGGAACCTGTGTGAATGAGCTTTGATGGTTATTTCTTTTGCAATAAAACAGAACTGCAAATTAATCAGAAAAAGAAACCGCAAAAAATATTCAAATGATTTTCTGACCACTTGCTTTGTCTAAGTTCCAAGTGGAGGATTTGTTCTTCCTCTGTGAAGTAGGGTTTAAATCTAATCAAAAACTTGGTTCTATACAGACCCAACAAGCCAGTATTGCACCAGCTGATAATCTTGTCTGTTGGACTTTTATTAGGAAACACGTAAAATCCTCAGTTGAGTGGGACTCTATGCGAACTTTAGAAACACCTTCCAGCACCATAAGAGCTAGAACACAGGGTGAGGACACTTCCAGCCTAGTTCTAGCTTATTCTCCAAGCCCTGTAATCAAAGCATGTGATATCCTTAAGAGTATGTTCTTACTATCCAGTTTAAATACACAACCAATATCAATGGAAATAGCCTTTATTGTTTTAGGATCCTCTAGTGTGCCCTTCCCCCAGCCTCGAATAAACTAAACAAACCTCAGATGGTTTTAGAATCAAGCTGGAGTCTGCACCACGTTTGCAATTCCCGGCCTGAGCTGTGAGGAGTTGACTGTCTGCTGAGCTTGCTTTGCAACTCAATCCAGATGAAACAAAGGATGGGTCTTTGGGTTTTGCCTATATAAATGCAGAGCTGAAAATTAAACTTTGAGCCTTGATAAGAAACCTTTGTCTTGGCTTCAGCCTGGTCTGCCTGTCCTTTTTCATTTCCAGCCTCCCTTTCAGATATACCCAGTTCATCCATGGCTGCTGGATTCTAGGACTCTCTGAGTAACAAGTTCTTTGGAGACAATCTATCTTGAAGCTGGTATTTTTGACAACCATGTGACTAGTGTCTGTTTCTACTCTTAAAAATGTCCTTGTTTACTCTGTGAACAGATTGTCTTATCTTTATTTCTTTAGATGTACTTACATAGTACTAAATCAGCAAAACACATATGGGCTGGCATTATGTTGGCTATATAAAACAATGATCATTTTAGATGGAATGTGCAGGACAATAATGAAAAGTCCCAAACCAACATAGATAGTGGGATTATGGAGATAACCTCAGTGAAGCACTCTGAAAATCTGTTTTCATCTGTCCCAAGATTCAGGTAATCAAAGAGGCTCACAACTATGAAGGTACTAAAATAAACTATTCACAAGATCGAATATAGCGTGTAAAGATTTTAGTCACTGGTATTAATTATCTTGATTTTTCATCCAGGGCACTTTTATAGAGCCCCATGCCTTTCCCTCACTCCAGATGAACTCAGTGGGGCTGCCTGTCATGACTGAACATAACTTTGAACTTAACCAACTGGTTTGATGATGGAATGAAAAAAGGAAAGACACATACAGAAAAACTAGGATCGGGTGAACTGTGCACTCTAATAGAGACACACCAGCAGCCCGGAGACTCAGTACATTTATTATAGAAAGCTGAGTGAGGAAGCAGGTATTACTTTATATGGTAATGAGACAAGGGTCGGTTAGGAAATCTCCATAGTGGGCTTTCTGTAGGGTAACAGTCTCAGCTTGGTGTCATCCAAAAGGAGGAAGCTGTGGTTGAGAGTTTCAGCATGCACCGATTTTTACCTAAAGGTCAATCATTCATAATTTCTGTACTTGGAGCAGAGGAAGGTTTGGCCATTCCTTAGACCCTTACCCAGGTATCTAAGAGATTAGGGTCCCTGACATGGCTGTGTTCATATCAGTAATACACATTCACTCAGAACTTCCTCAACTCACCACATCTCTTCCTTTCTTAATTCTTAAATGTTCCAGATGCCTTGACATATGCCATTTTAATAGACTATAAAACAACCTTTAACATTTTTAGGGCATCTCTATATTCACGGGACTCTATACTCATCTCTATACTCTTTGGACTCCATTCATCAGGCAGGCATGCTACTCTAGAGGAAGACAGTCACACTGGGATTTCCTTCAAAGAGTAACGGCCGAAATGTTTTGTTTTGTTTTGTTTTGTTTTGTTTTTCTTTTGGATAGAAGTCTCAGCCTTGGTTACAAGTCTCAGCATTCACTGTAGAAGCAATGTAAATGCTGACATAACAATAAGGCATACTTCCTGCATGGAAATCCATTTCAGGCTTTCCCTCACAAGTTTATGCCTTGGTAATCATAAGCAAGTCTGTGCATCCACCCCTCCCTAACTCAGCCTTAGATCTCAGTCCCTTTTTAGATCATGGTATGTTTGATGATCCTATTCCACGGTAGATGTGACAAACATCTACTCATCCCAGTAAAGAATTGATAAGAGACCAAGTACAGATACTAGCAAAGTCCAACTTGGTGGAACCAACAAGTTTTATTGGGGTTACTTTCCAGAGCAAAATTGACTCAAGGACAACCAAATCACCAAAATCCACCCCAGAATAAATGAAAACTCATGAATGCTGGAAGCGTGTACACTAAACAACTCAATAGGTTGGAGAGTGACTCAGTTGGTCTGAACCTCTTTTAGGCAGCTTAGTTGCTTTCTATTCCTTCTAGACAAGTGGTTCTCAGCCTGTGGATTGTGATCTCTTTGGGGCGAAGGGAAGGTCACATGACCCTTTCACAGGAGTCCCATATCAGATATCCTGCATATGATATACTTACATAATGATTCATAACATTAGCAAATTATAGTTATGAACAGGCAACAAAACAGTACTATGTTCTGGTGTCACCACAGCATAGGAAACTGTTAAAAGGTTTCAGCTACAGCATTAGGAGGTTGGCACTCACTGTTCTAGGCTATTCAGCTGCTCTCTGCTTCATCTAGGCAATGTAGCTTGTTACTGCTTTTAGTAAATGGTTCACCTAGTATCTATTTCTTCCAGGTAGTGTAGCTGATCTGAGCATCTTCAGATTAGATTGAGAGACATCTTGGAAGCTTGGCTTGTCTGATAGTCTTCTCTGTATATAGGCCTTCCAGAGAATGTTTCTGAGTAGTGTTTACTTGACACGCATACTCGTCTACTCCAGTCACATCCAAAATATCGTGGATAAAATCCTGATTGAGGATAAGAGGCAATAAGGATCCAAAAGGAGTTCTGTGCCTCCTGGATATTCAGACAGTCGCTGGTATCTCCTAACTCAGACGTGTTCCAGATCAGTCTTTCCAATCATCAACATGCCCTCATAATTAGGCATAAAGGTACCCCAAGAAATGATTCCTAAATGACTAAGATTGGACATTGTTTCCTGGCCAACACAATGTTATCAGCCTATCCTAGTTTAATACCAAGCTTCCCATAACTTGTAATTTCTCTCAAGGAAACTGCCTTGCTAGAGCTAACGAGGGTCAGGCACATTACTTAGGACAATAATAGTTTACAATAGCTAGAAATGTTTTACATACTAGAGAGTAAAGAAGGGCTTCTACTCAAGGACATTAGCTAGAAGTGTTAGGTAGAAACTCCCCACTACTTGCCTCTAGCAGAACCAGAGAACTAGTATAGGAATATCAAATTAGTCCCAGCAGGGAGGGGCACCACTGCTCTTCTACCCTCTTCACAACTGGATACATGATCTTGGTCAGTAAGATCACTGACCTTGATGTGTCTCCTGCCTACGTGACTCTTGTCATCTGCCCTGCTTGCTGTGTGCTACTTAAGCCTGCTTGTCACTTTGTATAAGGAGAAGGACTTGGACTCGCATGGAGGACTAGCACTAGAACTTAGATGGGCTAGGACTCAGATTCATGCAATCTGCAGTCCCCCGGGCCCAGAGTGCTTGGGCCCAGGGGATGCAGCACTAGTCCAGAGAAGATAGCTGCTGCTTTAGACCCAGTACGTTTCAGATGGCCTCAGACGTACCTTAACTGCTGAGCTGCCAGATTTACCATCTCTTTTTTGCAATGACTGTAAAAGTCTGATGTCATTTTTAATAAATACATTCAGATCCTGTACTTCATGTGTCGTCTCTGCTATCATTTCTTTGCCTACGCCTTGTCAACCTGACTAGGACCTCCGTTTCTCCCGCGGGTTGAGGGAGGCCCAGATCGGATGGCCTGCAGCATTTACTGTCTATGTAAATGCGTGGGAAAAGAGGACCCTAGTGAATCTGGTCAGTTTCAGGTACTTCCTGAAGCTGGTTTGCTTCATTTACTTTTTTAAGCTTAATGAGCTTCTTGGAAAGATGGAATGTGTTATCCCACTCTGGAATATTCTGTTATTTCACACACACACACACACACACACACACACACACACACTCACACACACACACACACACAGACACACACACACACACACTGTAAATCATCCTGTTTTAAAATATTTTATTGTTTTTCCCTTAACTTCCTGTGTCTTAGTTTCCTTCAAATTAGCAGGTTTAACTATTGGAGGAAACTGCTATAAAGCCATAGTTTATACAAATGGCTTGAAATAGTCAAATGGTTGCTATTTATAACTGTTAGCATTCTGGATAAACTTCCTCCCCACAGATACTTAGCAGCAGCCAGACATGCTCCTCCCCATGGTTACCTGGCAATGGCCAGGTAGGCCTGGTCCTATAAAAGGGGCTGCTTAGGCCCTCCTCTCCCTCTTACTCCTTCTCTCCCTTGCCTTCTCCCCTTTCTCCCCCTCTCTCCACGTGGTCATGGCCATCCCTACTTCTCTACTCTCTCCTTCTCTCTGCCTTTCTCTGCCTCTGCTATCCTCTTAACTCCCCTCCCCATGCCCTAAATAAACTCAATTCTATACAATATTGGCATGTGTGTCTGGTCCCTCAGGGGGAAGGGATGCCTTGGCATGGGCCAACTGAGGCACCCCCTTCCCCCACACCTCACCAGAACATATTCTTATAGCTCTTTCTCTTTATATGATCACAACAATGACTACTGAGATTTAGGAAAACCCCATATATTATTTTATCCTGAGTTGAAATGACTCTTACCTTTATTTTTTTTTTACATGAACAGGTATATATAAAATAATTACTGTGAGCACAGGCTTAGACTACCATTTTTGACTCTTATGAGCAAATGACAATGGCCCATGATAAATTGATAATCTTTTATGATTTTTATTTTCTATTCTATGATAAGGAGATAATGATAATCACTGTCATATTAAATGATACCATTTGTATATAGTACCTTAGTATGTGAATCATACTGCTAACATTAAATAAATGTTAGCAATCATTTTGCTTGAGGTTTTTAATCTTCTATGAATGGTGATTGTTTTAAGCAACTGCAAATATAAAAATAAATAGATTATTATGGTACATATTTCTCTTTATGTACTAAATGTACACTGACAACTTTTTTCCATTATCAAATTCTCATTTCACTTACTGTATGTAACAGGACTTCATGAGTGAATGCAGTCTAACACAAGAACACATTTTGTAGTAACTCATACCATAGTTTCCCAGTCATTTCCCATGCATTGCAGCTCAAAAATAACATAGGAAAACATTACTTTTGAGCCCAATCTTTTCCAAATAAAATTTACTAAATAAATAAATAAGAATACAGAATTTAAAATAAAAGTCACAAGCACTTACAATATACTCCTTACTATATTGTGTCCTCAGAACACAAACTTTGCAGAGCTGTTACAAAATTATCTAAAACCAAATACTATTCAAAAACAAAACAAGTTTAGGTAAATCACAGATATTATTTATGTAAATATACACATGTGTGTATACATTTTGTGCATTTTTATACTATGATGCATATATATGTAAAAATCAACTAGAGAGAATAAAAATAAAAAACACAGTTTTGATGTTAAAAAAATTTAGTACATTTTTTTCAGGTTCATCTTATGCCCGTTAAATAATTTTTTTGTTGTTCTTGGTTTTTTATTGGATTTGGTTTGGTTTGGTTTGGTTGTTTTTTGCATATGAACTTTATTCAAGATGTTAAAATTATTCAATTTGAAATTTCTTCTTTTGTGTTTTGTTTTGTTTGTGGAGGGTTAGAGGTTTTTTGGTGCATGTGCATAGAGGAGGAGGATAGTTAGGGCAAGTCATGAACATGAACGAAGTCCATGTGACAGGAACACTTATTCTTTTAAATAAAATAGAATTAAATCACTTTCCCTCTTCCTGTCTACCCTCCAGTACCTCCCAGTATCCTTACTCTAAACCCTCCCATGCTCTCCCCCAATCTCAAGCTGATAGCTTTTTTCTTATTATTGTTTATTCTTATTATTATTTTTCTTATTATTCTTATTCTTATTATGTGTTATTATTATAACACATATATTTTATACATGTTATAATATATAACATACTATAATATATGCATGTATATACATATATCTACATAAATATGCACAAATATATAAAAACTACTTGCTGACTCTGATTTTGTTATGTGTATGGATCTAGATTCCACGATGACTACTCTGTACTGGACAACCAATAAGGGGGCAATCAGTCCCAGGAAAGGAGGGATTTTAAGGAGGCAAAGAAAGTAATAGAATTCATATGACAGAAAGACAAAAGGAAAAGTAAGGGGGAAAGGAGAAGAGAATTAATAAGAGGGAGGAAAGGGAGTAGAAGAGAAACATCAAAAAGATCACAGTATGTATAAAGTACAAAATGGAATACATTATTTTATATGCTAATTCTAGCCAAAGTGCTGAGTGGCAAACCTAATATGTGAAGATAACAGTGAATGACAACTAGCTATTGTCCATCTATACCACATGCTTTGCCAAACACCATACCTCAGGTAAACACTCAACTTTATGAAATAAGCATGCCTCCTTTTATTGTCCTGCATGAAAACTGGACTTCAATTACCAACACAAAAAAGAAAGAAAGAAAGAAAGAAAGAAAGAAAGAAAGAAAGAAAGAAAGAGAGAGAGACATAGGAAGAAAGTAAAGAAAACACTTACTTTGTTTTCAGTGTATTATAAAATCACAGAGGTTATCTAGAAAATATAAATTAGCAAAGTGGATGTTTCAATACTTTTCAAAGCCACTTTCCCTCAGTGAAATGTCTTTCTGTACTCAGGTTGAATTTCTCCAACTGAAACACCCTCCCTACTATCCCATCCTGCTCACATTGATATTACACACCCTCCCTACCTCCCCATCCTGCTCACATTGATATTACACACCCTCCCTACCTCCCCATCCTGCTCACATTGATAGTACACACCCTCCCTACCTCCCCATCCTGCTCACATTGATAGTACACACCCTCCCTACCTCCCCATCCTGCTCACATTGATAGTACACAACTTCAGTCTAACACAGGAGATCTAACTTTAATTCGAGCACATCTTTATCTTGAATTTTTGCCAATTACTATAGCATTTTCTTCTGTCTGTTTCTCCCAAACACTGAGGTGGCCAGCATGTCTTCAGGATCTACTTTCTGGCGAGCCACCTTCAGAACTAAGTGAAATTCAATGTTATAACTTGGCAAACTGAAATCTAACTGCCTTCTTAAAGCATTTCCTTATGCATTCTCATTAGGCAGTATTCATTTGTGCGTGTTCTTCCCCGAGGACTTTATAGAGAGTTATTCATTTGATCATTGTAGTACTGTCTTATAATGGTACAAGAAATTTGCATCACAAATGTTAACAGACATTTTCTTCTGCATTTACATTACATAAAGCAATAAACATCTGTTGGTCACGTTGCTAACTGAGAGTTGGAAACATGCCATTTCTGCTTTACACCAAAAGAAGCTATGGTATCCTGGGAAAAAGAGTGGATTTGTTTTCTGAATACCTAGGATTTAATCTAGATTGTGTTCTTTATTGCATTGTAACTCTATGAAGCTTTCCTTTCTATGTAAAATGGACAAATTCAGCAAGATGTCTACGGAATTTCTTTCAGCTCTAAAACTCTAATCACACCCCCAACCACATCATTAATTTTCAACTTCTTCCAAACTTTTATGTTATAATGATTGTTTTATTACCTCTAAAATATATTTCTCCAGATAATTTTTTGTATATACGAAGGATTGCACTGGGCAAAGGCTTAAACAGAATCACAAGAAAGCCTTGCAGTGGGCTCTGGCTGGGTAAGGAATGGGTCAAAGTTCAGATGTCAATTGATCTTCCTCTATGACCTCTACATTCACCACTATTTTTGTTTTTAAATGATGCATATGTATATTAAGGGGATAATTAATAACTGTAATATTTATCATGTGTGAGCTTAAATATACTCAAGTTGTTATTAGTTTTTGCCTCTATTGATACACCATCTGAAAAGTTCAGGCTGCCCTTGTTGTCTCTTGATATTACAGTGTGAAGGTTTTATATGATAGGCAATTGGAGAAAACTATGAAATTTTTATTATGTTTAATTATTTTATTTATTTACCTCCCAAAACTTACTCCCACCTGATTCTCCATCCAAGAGTTCTTTACCCCATCACTCCTACGCTTTGCTCTGAGAGTGTGGCCCCAGAGCATCCCTCTTTCTGTGGGCATCAAGTCGCTAAAGGATTGGGCTCGTCCTGCCCCACTGAGGCCAGACAAGGCAGTCCTCTGCTACATATGCGCTGGGGTCCTCAGTCCAGCCAGTGTTTGGTTGTTGGCTTAGTTTAATGGGAGTTCCCAGGGTTCCAAGTTAGTTGATGCTGTGGGAATCCCACTATTAGGAGTCCCACAAGAAGACCAAGCTACACAAGAGTAACATATATGCAGAGGGCCTAGGTCAGTCCCATGCAGGCTCCTGGTTGTTCAGTCTCTGTGATCCCCTTCAGCTCCTTCAATCTTTCCCTTGCCTCTTCCAATAGGGTTCCAACTTCAGTCCAATGTTTAGCTGTAAGTATCTCCATTTGTCTCAGGCAACTGCTGGTAGAGCCTCTCAGAAGACAGCCATGTTGGCTCCTGTCTGCAAACACAAATAGCATGAGTAATAGTGTCGGGGTTTAATGCCTGCCCATTGCATGGATCCCAAGCTGGGCTGGTCACTGGTCAACCATTCCTTCAGCCTCTACTCCATTTTTGTCCCTGCATTTCTTTTAGACCTGAACAATTTTGTGTCAAATTTTGAAGGTGGGTGGGTGTCCTCATCCCTCCACTGGATGCCCTGCTTCACTGTTGGAGGTAGTCTCTTCAGTTTCCATTTCCCCACTGTTTGCCAATTTGGCTAAGGTCACCCCCATTGAGTCCTGGGAACCTCTCACATCCCCAGGTCTCTGGGACTTTATAGAAGTTCCCCATACCCCTATCCCACCCCTCACCCCTGGCAGCAGCATATTTCCTTTCATTCTCCTGACCCTCTGTGCTTCTCTGCATTCTTGCCCCATACCTGATCCTGCTCCCTCTCCTGTCTCCTCTCCCACCCAAGTACCTCCTTCTCTCTGTCTCCTGTGATTTAATTTGTTTCCCCTTCTAAGTGGGATTGAAGCATCCTCACTTTGGCCTTTCTTCTTGTGGGGTGTATGATGGGTGCTCTGTACTTTTTGGCTAAAATCCACTTATCAGTGAGTACATACCAGGCATGTCCTTTTGGGTCTAGGTTACCTCACTCAGGCTGATAATTTCTAGTTCCATTCATTAGCATGCAAAATTTATGATGTCCTTGTTTTTACTAGATGAATAATATTCCTTTGTGTAAATGAACCACATTTTCTGTATCCATTCTTCTGTTGAGGGACATTTGGGTTGTTTTCAGTTTCATGTTATTACAAATAAAGCTGCTATGAACATGATGGAGCACGTGTCTTCATTGTTTGGTAGAACATCTTTGGGGTATAATGCCCATGCTCATGGGTCTTCAGTAGAACTTTTTCCAGTTTTCAGAGAAACCACCTGATTGATTTCCAGAGTGGTTATACAAGTTTGCAATCCCTTTGTGATGTACTCCTATTGGTTTTCAGCCATCTAGTAGGCAAGCCTCTGTACATGGTGACTGTGAGAGATTATCTAGACTAAGTTAATTGCAGTGGGAAGAGCTACCATAACTGAAGGCAGCACCATTCCATGGCCTGAGGTGCTGAACAGAATTAAAGGATTAACAAGTTGGTCCCTAGCATTCCTTACTCTCTGCCTTCTAATTTTGGTTACAATGTGGCCAGTGGCTTTAAGTCTGCCTCCTGGTCTTTCTTCCCATTGACACTGTGTGCTCTAACTATGAGTCATCATAAACTCTTTCAAACTAACACTGCTTTTATTGGGTTATGTTGTCACAGTAGTCACACACATAACTAATATGGTAACAAGACTTTGATTGGACACCTGAGCCATCATCATTCAGAATACTGAAGAAAAAAAAGAAAAGAATTACTAGTGAGGAATCTAGAATCTTGGGAAGCTCAGGATGTGTAACAAGGATTACAGAGTCTCTTGGGTTTTAACGATGATCAAGATCAGATGGTAACACAGGAGTAGATACCAGGTTTAATTGTGGAGAAGAAGTTTTGGGGTTTGGAAAAGATTAAATGTTAGTCCTGAACATAAGCAGTGTTTGGAAAAGAAAATGTCTTGTTTTGACCCCAAATCTAATGACACCTAAAACACATGAGTTTATTGTTAAAAGGCACCTTCAGTAATTTTGAATTTCTCCTTTTGTGAATGAGAGAAATAGTCTGACCCATGCTGTGGAGTGGCCAGGGCTTAGTCATCATCTTCCTAACTAAAGGATCACGTCTGAATCCTCATCTCCTTACCGACATAGCTCACCTCCCTCCTGAAACCATTCTCTAAATCATTATTTAATGTGAAATAATCTTTGGACCTTATATGCTCATAGAAAATACAGTTTTTAAATTTTTTTATGAATGGTAATTCATTTTGAAAGTTAAAATGGAATGTCTGGTACTATATCTTCAGATAACTAAAAGCTCTTTGTCCCTCATGATTTCCCCATTGGATCAGCTTTTAGAAATGCTACTCTCTTGAGGACCGCTTTTCACACTGAAGCTTGTTTCAGATAAACAAGTTTTAAGATCACAGCTGGAGGTGAATGTTTGCCTTGGTAGTAAACTCATCAGAAGCATATTGTCTTCATGTTTTTCTCCCTTCGGCTTCAAATCTATCCTCCACTGAATCCCTTTCTTATGTTTGTCTTGTGGTTTTTTTAGGGCGTATTAATGGAGCAGATGCATCTACAGTGTAAAAACATACTCGACACACTAAAGCTTCATTTATGTGCTGTCTGTCCTACAACATTGGAACTGTAGTGTCTCTGTGTACACCTAACTGAAGCCTCTTATTTCCATAATGAACTTTACTAGTTCTGAGCAACGGATTGGCAGCCAGGACTGTTTTCCTTTACAGGACTAGATTCTGGCACCTTTGCAAAGGAAATAGCGGGGAACAATAAGTTGTAATTGTGACCTGCTCCTGGTCTGCCCTCCCACAGTTCCTCATCCCATTCCTCCTCCCCCTGACTCCAAGAGGGTAGCCCCTTGACCACCAGGCCTCTCCTCTCCCTGGGGCCTCAAGTTTCTCCAGGGTTATCCACATCTTCTCTCACTGAGGCCAGACCAGGCAGTCAGTCCTCTGCTGTGTACATGTCAGGGGCCTCAGACCAGATAGTGTATGCTGCCTGGTTGGTGGCTCAGTGTCTGAGGGATCTCAGGGTCCAGGTTTCTTGAGACTGCTGGTCTTCCTAGGGTGTCACCCTCCTCCTCAGCTTCTTCTTCTGGCCTGTCCCTGACTTCAGCCCATTCATTGAGTGTAAGTATCTGCATCTGGTTCTTTCAGCTGCTTGTTGGGCTTCTCAGAGGTCAGCCATGCTAGGCTCCTGTCTGTAAGCACACCATAGTAATAGTAATAGTAATAGTAATAGTAATAGTAATAGTAATAGTAATAGTAATACTAACAGTAATCGTAATAGGGTCAGACTTGGAGTCTCCTCTTGAGATGGATTCCAAATTGGGTTAGTCAGTAGATTTCCTTTCTCTGAATCTCTTCTCCATTTTTGTCTTTAGTTCTTTTAGACAGGAGCAATTCTGGGTCAGAGTTTTTGATTGTGGGATGGCAATATTTATGCAAGTATTTTCAGAAAAAAATGGCTAAGAATATTTGGGAAACTACTATTCTAATTATATGTGAAGCTTTTAATATTTGAATATATTATTGCAATTTGACTTTTTCCCCTTTTAATATGTAAAAAACATGTAATATCTATCTCAAATATTTAGATTATGCAAATTTATTTTTCAAATAAACTTAAGAAAGCCACTTGTCTTGTTGGTGGTGAGTTATTAGAACTAGAGTTGGAAACTGGTCAATGGTGGTGTCTGCCTTTAATCCCAGCACTTGGAAGTCAGAGGCAGGTGGATTTCTGAGTTCGAGGCCAGCCTGGTCTACAGAGTGGGTTCCAGGACAGCCAGGGCTATACAGAGAAACCATGTCTCAAAAAACCAAACCAAAACAAACAAAAAAAATAGAAAAGAAAAGAAATGAAATAGAGTTGGAGATTAAAAAGGCTGGTAGGATACTAACCATGTTAAGGACACTTTTATACCTGAGTTGATTATACTAACTCCTGGCCAGATGACATTAGAACATTAGTAATAAGACACAAATTCTTTATGGGAAGAGCAAATGCTTCTGAAATGAGATACTCCCTTAAGCTTCAGGCATACATGTCTTCTACCCAATTAACTATTCATTTCTGTACATGCATTATTTAAGATTTATGAAGGTGCTGCAGCCTATACTGAGCAGTCAGTTCAGTGTGGTGTTTAAAACTGCATATTCTAGAATCCAGTGAATTCTCTTCAAGTACTAACTTTGCTCACTCCTGACTGAGTCACTTCAGGAAAGTAAATTAGTGTCTCCAAGTTTTAGGGTTCATGTATAAATGATAAAGAATATAATAGGGTTGGTATGAAAATTAAATAAGGATAGTCCCATAGGGCTCATAACAAAGACTCTGGCATATGGGAGAATATTCATTGTCACTGAAAGATCAGGCGGACATATTGTTCTCTTGCTACTTAGAAGTCTCAGCAGAATGACTGTGGTCCTTATTCAGTAAACCTGCCAGCAGTGTATGAACATGAATGGAAGAGTGTATACAAACATTAAAGAAAAAAGTACATAGAATCATTCTTTTTTGTGGATTCTGTGTGATTACTTATCTATACTTTCCTGACAAATGCATCCAGGAGAATTCTTTGTTTTGTCCATGAGAAAAATTTATTTTTAGAAATTATAATCTCTGGTATTATCTCTAAAATTAAAACAGGTCAACAGGAGGAAAAAGTAGTTGTAAATGCTCTCTACACCTTCAAAATTTTAGCTAGAAGCATATTAAAATTGAACAGAAAACTTGCTGTATTAAAAATTCATAACTCAACACATAAAGACTTTAGATAGCTTAAATAGCTAATTAATTTACTGAGTAAATCCAAAGTATAAAATTATTGAATATGAAATGTTTCATCATTTATTTTTAATATCAAGTTTGATAAAGTATAATTCATTTATTTTGAGCTATAAATTAAGACAAAGTAGAGGCAAAGAAAAATGTTTCTGTTAAAATATAAAAAGAAGAAATAAGTATACATCTTAATTTTCTACATAGCTCATTGTTGACAGCAAATATTTGTGGAATTGATTTATGATATGAAAATGAAGTGCTATATCACTAGAATAGACAGAAAAAGAAATAAAGGAGAAAAGCCAGACTGGCTCATTTAAAGGTGAGAGTCTCTGGCCAGCAAGATGGCTCAGTAGGCGAAAACCCATGCTACAAGCCTAAGGGCCTGAGTTAAATTCCTAGAACTTACAGAGGAAGAACAGAACTGACTCACATCAGGTTATTCTCTGATGTTCACAAATGCATCGTGGAACGAGTATTCTACGCAGGGTTATAAATAGTAGAGTATGCTTAGGAAACCTCAAAAGTAGACACACATCAGCCTCTGTCTTCCCGAGAGCTTTCATAAAATTTTAATTAATTTTAGTTAAATTTTATTTTTAAATGTGCTGCCTTCAGTCATGCAGTTTAACCTCTCAGTTCCCACAATGTGTACAAAGATAACAATAGTGTCCTGTGATGGTATAAACACTTGAACATATTGGGTTTGTCAAAGCTTCAACAAGACCTCTTCTCATCTCTCATTCAATAAAACACTGGGAGGCTGGACCATAAGAAACAATAGATTCTAGAATATAATAACTGACAGGTTAAGAAAGGGAGCTGCTTGTTGGCATAAATCAAGATTAATAAAGCCAGTATGTGTTGGGATCAGAATTTAGAGATGGAATGGTTTTGAAAAATTGAAATGTGTAATGACTTAAAACTTATTTAAATGGAATAAAAACAGATAGTATGTGATGTAGTATGGTGCATTCTTAGTTAGCCCTCAAGGAATTAGTAAAAACAAATAACAAATAATGTTTCCTCAAATGATTAACATATCAAAGACATAAAAATCTATACTTATTCTTCATGTCTGCCAATTCCAAACATCCATACTTTGTCACTAGGACTTTATTCAGAGCTTTCAAAACCATAAAAAGCACAGTTTGTAGTCCGACATTATAAGCACTTTATATATTTTAATAAAATTAATAATTATGCAGACATAATACTTTCTTCATATTATATGAGTCTCCATTCTTAGAACACATGCGTATTGACTTATCTTTTGATAATTCTTTTGAATTAACAAAAAATGTACTTTCTTTACCCAGCATCCTCTTTGAATGAGCACAAATGAATACAATTCTATTTGAATCAATTATATTTGGCTACTTTGCTGCCTTTTAGAATAAAATTGAAAAGGCTCACACAAAAATTTATCTATTATATAGAAAACGAAGCCAAGGATACAAGAGAAAAGTAATTGAGAAAGTATTCATCTCAAAACACACTTTCTAGACATTTTTAAAATGCGAAGCCAGCTTAACATTCTGGAATTTTCAATAGTAAATTGTATAAACAATAAGGACCCAAATATATCTCGACTTTTTTCCTTGCAGACTAGAACATGTTATTGTTGCTGTTTCAGCTCCTAATACGGTAAGGATCCATTTAGCCAAGGCCATGAGTAGTTCCCAATAATACTGCACACTTTTTATTGAGTCTTACTACTTTTGAGCAAAGCACAGAAGGGAAGGGACTTAGAAATAGAAAAATGACACATTACAAGGCAATATGAGATGGATAAGCGGTTAGGACCATTTACTGCTTTCAGAGGACCACAGTTCCATTCTTGCACCCATACTGGGCAGCTCACAACTGCCTGTAACTTCAGCTGCTGGAGATCCAGTGGCCTCTTCTGACCTACTACGCTCATAGACATAAACATGCATGTGAACAACAAATCGTAAAATAAATAAATCTTTTAAAATTTACATTAAAGTGTTAAATTAAGAAAGATTATTTATCTAGTGGCAACTCTATCCTCTCCTTTTTTAATTAGATATTTTCTTTATTTACATTTCAAATGTTATCTCCCTTTCCCAATTTCACACCCCCGCCCAGTAACCCCTTATCCCATACCTCCCCCCCCCCCGCTTCTATGAGGGTATTCCTCCACCAACCCACCCACTCCCACCTCCCTGTACTGGCTTCCCCTACACTGGGGCATAGAGACTTCACAGAACCAAGGGCCTCTCCTCCCATTAATGCTCAACAAGGCCATCCTCTGCTACATATGTAGCTGGAGTCATGAGTTCCTCCATGTGTACTGTTTAATTAGTGGTTTAGTCCCTGGGAGCCCTGGGGTGAGGAGGGGGTGGGGGGAGCTGGTTGGTTGATATTGTTGTTTTTCCTATAGGATTGCAAACCCACTCAGCTTCTTCAGTTCCTTCTCTAAGTCCTCCATTGGGGACCCTGTGCTCAGTCCAATGGCTGGCTACAAGCATCTGCCTCTGCATTTGTCAGGTTCTGGCAGAGACAACTATATCAGGACCATGTCAGCAAGAACTTTTTGGCAGTCAAAATAGTATCTGGGTTTGGTGACTGTATTTGGGATAGATGCCCAGGTGAGGCAGTCTCTGGGCCTTTCCTTCAGTCTCTTCCCCAGGCTTTGTCTCTGTATTTCTTCCAGTGAGTATTTTGTTCCTCCTTCCAAACAGGACAGAAGCATCCACACTTTGGTCTTCTGTCTTCTTGAGCTTCATGTGGTCTGTGAATTGTATCTTGGGTATTCTGAGCTTTGGGGTTAATATTCACTTCTCAGTGAGTGCAAACCATTGTGTGTTCTTTTGTGATTGGGTTACCTCACTCAGGATATTTTCTAGTTCCATCAATTTGCCTAAGAATTTCATGAACTCACTGTCTTTATAGCTGAATAGCATTCCATTGTGTAAATGTACCACATTTTTTTGTATCCATTCCTCTCTTGAGGGACATCTGGGTTCTTTCCAGATTCTGGCTATTATAAAAAAGGCTGCTATGAACATAGTGGAGCATGTGTCCTTGTTACATATTGGGGCATCTTTTGGGTATATACCCAGGAGTAGTATAGCTGTGACTTCAGGTAATAGTATGTTCAATTTTCTGAGGAACCACTAGACTGATTTCCAGGGTGGTTGTATCAGCTTGGAATCCCACCAACAATGGAGGAGTGTCCCTCTTTCTCTACATCCTTGTCAGCAACTGCTGTCATCTGAATTTTTGATCTTAGCCTTTCTGACTGGTGTGAGGTGGAATCTCAGAGTTGTTTTGATTTACATTTCCCTGATGACTAAGGGTGTTGAACATTCTGTTAGGTGCTTCTTGGCCATTCGATATTCCTCACTTGAGAGTTCTTTGTTTAGTTCTGTACTCCATTTTTAATAGGGTTATTTGATTCTCTAGAGTCTAACTTCTTGATTTCTTTGTATATATTGGATATTAACCCTCTATAGGATGTAGGATTGGTGAAGATGTTTTCCCAATTTTTTTCGTTGCCATTTTGTCCTACTGACAGTGTCCTTTGCCTTACAGAAGCTTTGCAATTTTATGAGGTCCTATTTGTTGATTCTAGACCTTACAGTACAAGCCAATGGCGTTCTGTTCAGGAAATTTTACGCTGTGCCCATGTGTTCGAGGTTCTTCCACACTTTCTCTTCTACTAGTTTCAGTGTATCTGGCTTCATGTGGAGGTCTTTGATCTACTTGGACTTGAGCTTTGTACAAGGAGATAGGAATGGATCAATTTGCATGCTTCTACATGCCAACTGCCAGCTGAGCCAGCACCATTTGTTGAAAATGCTGTCTTTTTTCCACTGGATGGTTTTAGCTCCTTTGTCAAAGATCAAGTGACTATAGGTGTGTGGATTCATTTCTGGGTCTTCAATTCTATTCCATTGATCTACCTTCCAGACTCTCAAAAGAGAAATGGTTTATTTTTAGAGCATCAATCTGTGTACCAAAGAAACACTTGTGTGAAAGCTCCTCCTGATGTTGAAATAGATATACAACAAGTCAAGAGTCTAAAGTGAAGACTTTTCTGAGTTTTTGTTTCAGTTTGTGTTTGTGCCAATTCTACTTCCCCAGAAATCTGCACAGTTTATGAGTCTTGGGTTGAAATCCCCTTTGTTCTTCAGTTTATGAACTAGTTGTTAGCATAGTTATATGCTCCTATGTCAATAAGTGAAACAAAAAAATTAAACAATTGAATTCTTAATGCATTGAACACTGTAGGACTAGTTTTATCTAAAGTGCGGGTCAAGTTCCAGTTAGAAGCTACCTGTTTCTAGTGCAGAGTTTTCCTCCTGCTAGTAGTCTCATATATAACTATTCTCATGTATTCATACCCATGTCCATTCATTACAGTTCACTACTTCATGCAAAAATCACCACTATTTGGGCAGAGGGAGGATGTTTCCCCAGACTAGTCTGTGTCCCTTATGTGGAACCTGTGAACCACTTCTATACTGGCAACTGATTTCCTGAAGCATAGTCCTTTAGAATTGGATTTGTTTTATTCTCTGAATTCTTGAAGAACTTCATTTTGACCAAATAAATTTCTTCTCCCAATTCATCCCAGAATCACTTTCCCTTCTCTACCCACCCAACTCTATGTCCATTTAGCACTTTTTTTAACCCATCAATTCCTATTTATTCAGTCTATGTACTCTGGATATGTGGCCTTCCACTGAAGCTTGGTTGACTTATCAAGAACTATACTTTTAAGGAATATATACTCTACTCCCATTAGCAACCAACTGTCAGTGGCTCCTTAGATCATGACTGAGCTCCCTGAATCTTCCCTCTCTGCAATAGGACTTTGTCTGACTTGAACTTTCATAGGTCAGGTGAATGCTGTGACACTTGCTCTGAGCTTATATGTGCAATTTGCCTTGCTATGTTTAGAAACTACTCTTTCCTTGTAATCACCTCAGCCTCATACAATCTTTCTGCCCCATTTTCTATGGATTATTTATTATAATTCACATCATTTTTCAATGCAAACAATTTTATGTTATTCTGTGGCTTGAAAGGTGGTAAACCACTAATAGTCCAAATGTTTCACACCTTCAGGGCTATATGCAATGGTAAAATTATTCAGTTTATATTTGTTAAAAGCTATCTTCCTCAGGAGACATTTAGTGAATGTGCAAATCTATTTTTTTCCTTGTGAAAGCAAGTACAAATTTAATCCAATAAATTATAAGCATACAAAAACATCTGTATACAAGTCTTCAGCAACCCCCATGATTCTATGGCTTTTAGAAACTTAGAAACTAATCCCTCTTCTGCAGTGATTCCTGAGCCTTAGGTAAAAGAGTGATGTTGTAGATGCATCCTTCACTACTGGCATCTATAATTCTGCATATTGCTTGCTTGTGTTTTTCTGTAATAGTCTTCATCAGTTACAAAGAGAAGTTTCTTTGGTAAATGAAAATTGCACTTATCTATGGGTATAAATACAAATATTTAGAATGTAGTTAGTTATTATGCAGATTTAATAAAGTAGTCGTTGTGGGTTTTCCTCCACGATTACAAATTCACTAAGACTGGGAGGTGATTTGGAAGTTTCTAATTTCTTTAGAAACTCAATTGTGTCATGTGATGTATTTTTCTGGAAGATGTCTTATGAGAGGATGTTTTGTTGAAATGGACACTTGAAAGGCTATTTTGCTGAATCCTAGTGTTGAAAGAGTTCTTGGTGTTTGGAATGAGAATCAGATGATACCGGAGACAGTTAAAGAACACTCTTGAATTGCTATGTCTTGCAATGCTTTGCTGGTTCTTTCTGGTTGTCACTTTGTAGATAAAAATGCACCAAAGAAGAAATTCTCATGGCCTTTGGGCTGATTTGTGCCAGTTTGGTGGAACCTTGCATTTTCTGCTGTATCAAGCTGGGGCTATTGATTAGGGTTTGATGTTTGGTATTGGACTGGACTGCTGGTAGATTTCCAGTACCATGTTAAGCAGTTTTTCAATTTAGTTAAAGAGCAATTTGAAAATGTCTTTAAGTTCATTTTAATTTAGTGTTTTCTTTAAAGACAGAGCATGAGTAGCTGAGAAGATTGGCTGTGATCACTTTTTATTTTCCTCCTTTTATTAATCTTTAATGCAATTAACAGTAATTCCATTCTCCATTAAACTATTGATAAATTTTTAAAAGACTTCACACAAACACATTTCTTGGTGTCATGATTCTGAAAATGAGAAATCTACTTGGCCAAAAGTTTGGAATTTTCTCCCCACTTCTTTCTTGATATCTTTATAAATATTATACACTAACTCAATATTTAAACAACTTTAAGATAAATAATTTGAACTGACTCTGGTAAACTGTTATACTTGAGTGAGTAAGCAAAAGGAAGTTTATTCTTAGTCTGATTTATATATTGAATTCAAATATTCAATGTTCATGTTATAATAACAAACCTGCATTAGACAATTATTTCCAGTGCTCAATTTAAAAAGTTTTGTTCAATTATTTTAAAAATAAAACCATGATATTACCCATTACTCTGTGACTTATTGTCAGAAACTTGAATACATAGCATCATGCGCTATAATCATTTCAATATTCTCTTTTACTATGTTTGTCTTTTCCCCTATATTGTCTATACATAACTACAGCAACCAAATTTTTTCATTGATAAGGAGAATATAGCCAGTCTTGATGATCCTTCTTCCCTACTTCCACCAGTAGGTCAGAGTTATAGAGTGTGTTAGGAAAATATTGAGCAGGTAAATTTCTCTACAAAGCAACATCTTTAGTAAAGGGTCTAGAGACTGTTTGTCCTTGGCTAGGGTGACTGAAAAATTGTCCTGGGCTACCTTGGTCCTTTTGATAGCCATTAACCACTATAGTGACCTAATGGTCTAATGTCTATTTGGAAACACTCTCATACATGTTGTGAAGTTTACTGGATTCCTATTATTCTTCATCATCCTTGAAGTTAAGAATGGGTAAAATAACATATGAAACACTTGCCAAAAAATATTTTCCTATTTTGATATAGTTTGCTTACCTGATGTTCCTACTAATGTAGGTCAAAAGAGTGCAGATTTATGACCCTTGTTCTGTGGTTATAAATGTTCATGTAACCTCTTCAACAGTGAAACATATCATTTAAACTAACTTAAGTCATATATGTATTTCACTCATTCAATGTATTCACCAATATTACTTCCTAAATAAGAGTTAAAAAAAAAAGGATAACAACAATAGATCTGTCTAATAGGTACAAGAAAAGACTATGAGGCCTCAACCCTACACAAAGTACTACAGGCAACTCGCAGATGCTGGGAGTGGGAGAAGTGTTCTTTCCCAGGAAAAACAAACCCATTAGTTATACAATACCAAATGGTCAGTCCTGAAAACATTCATGCTAATGACGTGTTTGTGTGTGTGTGTGTGTGTGCGTAATCTAAGGAAAATATCCAAATAATGTGGTTTACTTCTTGTCACCAAATACAGCTTCCAGTACTGGAACTGAATACTGGTTAAATTTAACTGAGTTGTTAGCCAAAGGGGTCCTTTGGTAGCCCCCAAATAAACCAGGCTATTACCAAGGATATAGGTTGCTCTTCACAAACTGAGGACAAAACCCTTTTGATGAAGACAGTGCCTAAACAATACATGAAATGTGGAGAATATGAGCTGGGACATACACAAAGCCTTCATCCCTATATGCTAGCATCTTTGGTACAGGAAAGCATTCTGCATGCTACCAAAGGAGAAATGTAATCACTAACCCAGACACAAACACTTTGGTCTACATTGGTGTCCTACCTACCTGCAAGATATGTTAGTGAAATGGTGGCACAAAGCTTGTGAGAATAACCAACCAATATCTGATTTGACCTAAGGCTCACTCCATGAGATGGAACCCATACCTAATATTGCATGGGTTTCTAAGAACCTGAAACTAGATAGCTCTGGGACATGGTGTAAAAGCAAATACTATTGCTTTACAAAACTACAAAGCCAACATACTACAATAGAACTCTAAATTAGTTTCTATGTCAGCATGTTTTAAAAAAGAAAACTTGGAATTAAAATGAATTAAACTGGATTTTAAACAACTCCTCATAGTAAATAATCTAGAGTAAGATTTTTTTTTTAAAAAAATAGTTTTACAAGTACTCTATTTTATATTCATAAGTGCTTTGTCTATATGTTTGTTCGTACACTGTGTGCATGCTCATACCTGCAGAAGTTGGAAAGGGCATCAGATGCCCTGGAATTGGAATTACAAAAGGTTGTGAGCCATCATAGGAGTACTGAGAACAAAATCCAGATCCTCTCCAAGAGCAATAAGTGCTCTTAACCAACAAGCCATCTCTCCAGCCCCACGTAAGATATTTAAGAATAATGATTTCCATTAAAAATAATGTTTTAGGTTGGTGAGATGGCTTGCTCCATAAAGGAATTTGCCACTAAGCTGATAACCTGAGTTTGATCCCTTTGACCCTCATGGTGGAAGAAGGGAGCCATGACCTGCAAGCTATCTCTAGCCTCCACACCTCTCCAATGCCCAAACTGAAACTCTTCTCACTGGGTGTGATGACACAGACCCGTACAGTCACTCATTCAGTCAGGTGGAGACATGATGATCAGGAAGTCAAGAACACCTTGTGCTACACAGTAAATTTCAGATTAGCTTCATAAGAGCTTTTCTAAAAGAGATAACAGAACCTAATCATGAGTCTCACTTTTTTACATATGAATTGTAGTTTCTATTAAAACTTTCCAGTTTAAACTTCCAAACTTCCAAAGATCACATAAACACTTCTATCATGTTATATTAGAGAAATGTACTAAATTTTTTTTTACGAAATATTTTTACCAAGGACTGCAAAGTCAGTTCTATAACATTTTATGAATTTTGGCTTTTATAGTCAACTTGATTAGATTGATGGGAAAAAACACTCTCACAGGCCCTCTGGCAGTGATTATAGATTTGATATGCTGTATTTGTCAAATATTCCAATATTTCACACACGTTATTAATATTAGCTCAGAATGTAATAGCCCCAGAGAATTGCTTCAGTGACTTTTTTTTCACATAAAGATTTTATGAACTTCAAAGTAAAACTGATATATTTTGGCACTTCCTCCATATTTACATATGAATTTATTGGGGGAGATTATTAGCAATTTAGAATACTTTATGTTAGATGAATTTGTAAGATGTGACATCCCTAAGTATTAATAGTTGTAATTATTTTCTTACCATGTAAATAATGTTACCTTTAAATTAAGTTGATTTTTCCACACTACTTATCTACCACCCCTTCATTATTGCTAGAAATCTAAATTGTGAAGTGATTTGCCAAGGTCATTCTTTAACATTCAATTCAATATTCAAATTAAACAAATGCTGTTGTTTCCAAACACAACACTCAGTGTGATTGCGATAAGCACAAATACATTTCCATAGCCCATTCCACACACACAATTTGGCCATCTCTCCAGAGTGTTTTTCTCTGCTAACAAGAAAAATAAGTGATAATTTCAGTTATAACTTTAATAGCATGCCCCTTAGGGGTCCTTTTTGTCATAGCAGCTCTTAAAATATTATGCGGGAAGGCTACAGTATCTCAGTTACTGTCTAAAGACATTTTATGATATTCTAGGTGAGTGTAAGAAGATCTTAGACAACATTTTGTGCACAAAGTGTTTCTTTTTTTGTATTTTATTTTATTTTTTATTAGATGCTTTCTTTATTTACATGTCATACAATATCTCCTTTCCCAGGTTCTCCTCTAACAGCTAATGGTCAAAATAGATCTTTAAAACACTAAGATGCATACATTCGCTGTGTGTCTCAGAAAGTTTTATGTTTCACTTTGGTGTAAAAATATGTATTTCAAGCTCATAATTACTGTTCTTATTCATATAATAATTCCACACTTGAGTAATAAAAATGCAAGTACTCTAACATCTATGTGTGCTCACTATAGCATTTTAAATCATGTAAGAATACTTTAACAAAATCTATCACACAGAATGGTGAAGTGAACTAAAACTTTCTAAGCATAGAATGTTAGTGTGCAAATCAAAATTACTTCAGGCCATGTGAGGACTATGATTCCCTTCCACAAGGTTGACTGCCTCAAACTCACTGTTACCACAGCCTCTGCCACAAGAGGTAGAGAGAAGTGAGAGAGGAACTAGAAATAACCATGATAGAGTGAGAAATGAAAAAAAAATCAAGAAGCATTGAAGTGTAGAGTTAGTTGTTTGAAAGATTAAAATTTTTGGCAAATTTTTATCTAAATCAAATGAAAAATTACAAGATAATACCGAATTTAATAAGAAAAGAGGTAGAAAGCAGAATATTACAGCAGATGCCAATAAAATCCAATATATATATATATAATCCAATATATATATTATATAATATAATAATATATATTTATTATTTTTGCATACATATATATGTAAAATCTCCAAAACCATTATTTCATGAAATTAGAACATCTAAAGGTGATGGATGAAATTTTTAATGCATCTGACATATACAAATGTTTAACCAAGAAAGATAAACAGATTCAGCACAAGCAATGACTCTGAAAGAGCAATAAAGAAATTCCCTAACAATAACAAACAAACAAAAGACTCATGTCCAGTTAGATTTACGGAAGAACTTTATCAGATCTCTATGATACAGCTAAAGCAAATACTTCTCAAATTATTCTGTAAAGCAGAGGAGAGAATGATTCCAAGTTCTCCATATGAAGCCAGCATTTTACATGGTACCTAAACTGGATCAAACAGAACAACAAAAGTGAAAATTGTAGTCCAGTCTCTGATAAGCACAGATTCAAATATCCTCAATAAAATATTAAAACTGTATTCAAAATCATAAGAAAAAGGTCAGCCACCACAGGAGCTTGAAAATAACTCCAAGGTTACGTGAACTGGATGCTCTTGCAGAGGATCCAGGTTCAATTGATAGCACCAATTCTAGAAGAACTAATATCTTCTTCTGACCCATGCCATCACCAGGAACAGACATAATGGGTACACACACACACACACACACACACACACACACAAGTATAGGCAAAACCTTCATATACAAACAAATTAAAAAAAAAAATCTCTTGAAAAAGTCATCCAACATGATCACCTTGGCCTCATTCCAGAGATCCAGAGATACTTCAATATGTATGTCAATAAATATAACATGTAAATATGCTAAAGAGCAGAATTGCCATGATCATTTCACTAGGTATAGAAAATGTCTGACAAAATACAATATCTCTTCATGGTAAATGTCCCAGAGAAATGAGAAATTCATGAGAGATATCACAATGTAATTAAAGCAATATACAAATCTGTACTGAACATGGATGTGAGGGCTGAAAATGTCCCATCCTAACTGAGGGGTTATTGACAATTAATACCTGTGAGAAAGAAATAGTCAATTCTTTTTGGACATACAACCCCTCTGAGGCTTCCATTCCAACAGTAGATAGTCCTATATCCATGAACATCCTGAGAACTCCAAATAGATTTAAGAGTGCTTCGTTTTGCAAAAATAGAGTCCATTACCCCAAACCACAACTAATGAAAGTGCATACATATGGGGCCCAGTACTAAAGAATAGAGTTACAATGCATCTCCAGGACTTGTTAAACAGGATAATTTTGAAAGAGGAGGCAGAGGAGATGGAGGTGAGGGAGGAGAAGAGGAGAAGAAGAAGAAGGAAAGGGTGTGTTCCAGCTGTACTGTATGAAAGGAAAATAAAGAAAAAGAAAAAAAATTTAAAAGAGGCAGACAAATTGTCAGAGCCAGAGGATCAAGGAGATTGTGTCTATAGTAATCTCAGAAGTTGTGTCTATAGTAATCTCAGAAGCTGTGTCTATAGTAATCTCAGAAGCTGTCCTCATAAGTCTCAACATCACTGCCTAAAATGAAACTGAACAAGGACAATAGATATCCTGAAGTGAGTGGGGAGAGCTGTGACTCCTCAGCCCCACACAAAAAACTGCAGACATGTAAGGAATGCTGTGAGCAGGAGGATTAGTCATCCCCTGTAAAGAACTCACCAACTAGTTATCCCATCACCAATGGTCAGCCATGAAAACGTACATACATATAACATTTTGTAGACTAAGCAGGAAACAATTAAGAGTGGAGAAGAGAGAAAAAAATGAAAAAGGAGGCCATGAATATTAAAGGGTGCAAGCAGGAATATATGAGAGGTTTACAAGGGAGGAAAGAGAAGTGCGGATTTATATAATTATACTATAATCTCAAAGAATAAATAATTAAATAAGTACTTGAATTTTCAAAGGAAAATTTTGTGAGGGGACAAGAAGAGGAGTTGAGGGGACATTTTTGTAGATGGGCTTAATCAGAATATATTATATTGATACATTAAATTCTCAATAAAAAATAAATGTCAATACTTTTGTTCTGAGGGAAACAGTCTAAGAATGTATCAGGGCTGATGAATGAATAAAAATATGAGGTAAACCATGTAAAACTTACATGTAAAGATATACTAGAACCACATTCTATTAATGATATCTTATTTTGAGGGGATGATCACGTTATTTTGAGTGGATGATCATCTTATTTTTTGTGGATGATCATGATTTCCTTATTTATACTTGTTTGGATTATGAATTGAATGTAATTTGATGTGAATTTAATCCATAGTCAAAAACATACTACATTTTGAAAATTACCATTGCACTTAATATAAACTTAATAGATCTTTTTATTATTATTTATATTTGAAGGAGGTAACCTCTATGAATATATATAGTATTGCTTTTTTCTGAATGTAGAAACTGCCAGGCACTACTAAAGAAAATTATAATTACTAATCTTTTTACTAAAGATAATTATAAAGATAATTTTTACTGAAGATAATCATGCTTTCTAGTATATGAACTTCATGAATTCTGAAAAAGGACGTGAGGTTGTGTGAAGCCTATAAAACATGGCATTACTGAAATTCAGAAAATGCAGTCTTATTCCTCTAAATTACTTACATAGTTTACTCTGAAATATTAATCTTGTCTCAAGGACACAATGTGATACTCTCCATTTTAAAATTCATGAAATATAAGAGATTTCAGTGTTTGCAGTGAAAGATCAAGGATTTAAAAACAAAAAAATCCATATTCTATACAAAGAATTATAGATAATTTTGTGGATCCATTGATATGGATCCATTATTAATGTCAACTTAGAAATCTCTTAACTGAGTATCAAGTTCTCTCCACTCCTGTAACAGCTCCTAATACTGACAAGACAATTCACCACTCCTGAAAACTTAGAAGAAACAATTAACTCCTGCACAGTACTGGATGCTATAATGTATCTTTAATTTTTCACAATTATGACTACCCACTGCTTTATCGGTCAAACGCACGTCTTCTATAAATACTATACTTGTTAGAAGAAGCACATTTATGTGTGTGTATATATATATGTATCTATACATATATAA
>NW_022196906.1:76364566-76392515 GCF_008632895.1 Mastomys coucha | reverse complement strand
ATATGGATATAATTTACTGGTACATTCTTCCACTGCCATAAGCATATATACTTTTAGAGACATAAATAAAACCACAGAACCCCCTCTTTTTCATAACAAACTCACACACTGAAATCCCCACATTTCCCCCCTATCACCCATAATACTTTTGTTTCCTTAATGTGTATGTATCTCTGTGTGTTATTTCTGTTAAACACTTAAGTTTCATGGGCCCTGGACTTCATTCTGAGACTCTCCATCTTTAGAACCTCTGCATTTAGATACTTTGAGTGATTTTATACACCCCAAAACTCTACATAGATATATAAAACTGTGAGTATTGAAATGGCTTACTTCATGGTACCATGCTCATCTTCTGTGTACTTGCTATACCCTATTTATTATTCACTTACTCTTTGTATGATTGAAAAATTTTCACCTTTTAAAATAATATCTACAAATAGAGAATTCATTTCTTTCCAATTGTAATCTGGATTCTGGACCTCAATATTCTTTTCTACAAGTATGTAAGATGTCAGAGAAATAGTTGAGGAACAAGGTAAGCTGAGGACATGGGTTAGGATGATGCATGATGTCAACTCTTTAAAGAAACTTGCTCATAAAGTCTTAGTAGCTCTATTTGGAGCTTGAGGGCAGAGATAATATTTGCTGACTTACCATTTGAATTCTATTTGATTTGAGGAAGAGAATATTGAATGCTAGTTTCTTTGTGGTTTGATAAAAAGGAAGTAAGATAGTTGATGTCAAAAAAAGGGATCTCAATACAAAATGGAATAGACTCTACTAGCATGATACATTTGATCTCCAGAGAAAGAATTGTACCTCTGAGATTGAAATCAATGTTTACTTTTCCTGAAAGACTTGGAAATTCAAATGATTCAGATGGATTATAGGAATTGGAATTCTTCTGTTTCTTTAAGAGAGTATAAAGGAAAGAGAAGGTCATCTCTGATTAGTAGATCTGAATGTATGCAGTTTGTGAGTAGAGAACAGAATTTGAAATACTTTCTTCAGAGACCAAGAGAATGATCTAAGTCCAGAAATACAAAAGAATATTTGGAGGTCTTCTTAGTGGCAAGCTACCATTGGTGATTGTATTGGTCAGCTCTCTACAATTTTGACAAAATGCCTGTAAGAAGTAAACATAAAGATAGAAAGCTTTATTTTAGCTTATGATTTCAAAGATTTTAGCTTGTGGATATTTGGTGCTTTTGCTTTAGACCTGTGGTAAGCCAGAAAACCACATCATAAATACTTGTCACAAAAAAGTAGCTTACCTTATACTGCCTAAAGAATTAAAAGAGAGAGAGAAATAAATTATAATCTAATAAGCTTATGGTAGCTTGAATGGAAAATGTCCTCCATAAGCTCAAGTGTTTGCACATTTAGTTCTCTGTGGGTGCCTTTTGGAGGGTGCTGTGGTACATTTTAAAGGTACAGCCTTGGTGGAGGAAGTATGTCACGGGTGGTAAGTACTGATAGTTTATAAGCAGGCCCCACTTCCAATTTGCTCTGTTTTATATTTACAGTCTATCAGGTTCCTGCTTCAAATGTCTGCTACCATCTATTCACTGTCATTATTGACTCTTCTAGAACAATTGCTTAAAATAAAGTATTCTACAAGCTGTCCTGGTCATCATATTTTATCATAGCAACAGAAAAGTAACTAACGCAATGCTCTACAAGGGGAATGTTCCCAATGACCTACTTCATTCAACTATTACATACAAAATACCACCTCCAATAGTACCATCAGCTGGAAGCAAGCCTGTAATACATGAGGTATGCAGAGATGTTTAAGACCCAAACTATAATGAGACTCATACATTCAGGATGATATCAATGTATATGTTTGCCTAATCCTTTGTTCCAGTGAAGACTAATAATGTACTGCTAAAAAATTTGGAGAGATGGTCAATACTTATGGAAGCTGCCTAGAAGCTACAAATCATATTGCAATGTAACTTGATCTTGGTGAAACTTCACAAAATGATATTATAGATCACAGCTATTATCACCTCCAAGTCATACACTCTTAGGAGCAAACCTGTATACTCAGAAACTATGTACAGGATAGCACCACATTTGTTATATTTTATTTTTGTTAGAACTGTATCTACTCACACTGATATTGAGTTGTGTATTTACCTCAGTGCCTAGAATATTAGCTTATATAAAACTGGCTTAATGAGCATGAAGTTGGAGCAAAGAGTTGACTTGGTTGACATGGTGATCAGGAACATGAAAAAGCCATTGAGGTTTGGTCTGTTGCTGTGTATTGTTATGCTAAATTCTATATCCCATGGTCTAGTTACCTCCAGATGAGTGGATTTCATATATGCCAGCGTTGGTTGTATAGATCTTCCTCCTTAATTTAAAATTACTGGTTGAATAAAGATGTCTATGGACTGTAGCTGGGTAGAAGAGAGGTAGGTAAGGCTTCAGTTTTCAGGGCTGGGTCTGAGGCAGAGACTAGGAGTAGAGAAAGAAAGAAGTAGGAGCCATGGGGTAGGTGGATCATGAATCCTTGGCCATGAGGGCTAGCCAGATGGAGTAGAAGCAGCCCACACAGGATATCTTGAGATTATTACTAATAAGAGAAGTAGACAAAATAGCACATTGAGTTGATATCTGCCCAGCTCTGGTGATTTATGGCTTCTTATAAATATAAAGGTTTTGTGTCTTTTGTTTGGGAGCTAAATAATTCTAAAGTGAGGTATAAACCCCCAATTAATATTTATTACAGCAAATAGACTCGACAAAAGGCACACTTTTGCCATGTACAGAGGTGTCAGTTAAATTTAGGGCCTGACACTCCTCATTTGAGCAGGGTGGCTGTGTTGAGCCACCACGGCCTCTTCATTTCACATCTTTTCAGTTTTCCTAACCTGTTCACTCACTTTCTGAATGACATGTTTCTTTTTTCTTCAGACTCGTTTTGACCTGAGATCCATTATGTAATACCAAGTTACATAATGTCTTTGAATATCTCAGCTTTATTCCATTATGAGAAGATTCATAATTAATTCCCATATGGCAATCTTAATTTTCCTCTTCTCTCTGTTCTTGGAATATAGATTGCCAAACCATTGCAGTCTTATCTCTGCTGTAATAAAATTAGTTTATCATGGAGATAGTTCATTACCATAATTAAATTTAGAAATGTCATAATTTCTTAGTTTTTGCTGGTTTTATAACAATTTGTTAATTTTAGTTTGCAACCAATTAGTGAAAAGAAAGGTAGTAAGGCTAATTTTTTAAATCTATAGACATATGAAGATGAAGTCAATTGTTTTCCTTAACATTTATAAGCAACTTCTATAGGAATAGTTGCAAGTGACTTCTTAATTAGTACATTTTGCACCAAGTAAACACACAGTACTTTTAACTGTAGTACAATTCTTCTTCTTCTAATTACTCTGCTTTACAAGAAATAAGCACACACTACTTCTAAGTGGAAGTAACAATATTTTTGAAAAGAAACACAAGTGCTTTTACAATGTTCAGTTACCTCAACTGTAAGACTTAAATGCTGACTAAAGCAAAATTGATAGCTCCTTTTTTTCCTAGTTTCTCATACTACATCATCCCAAAAATTATCAGAATTCTGTTTTTAACGGATTAAATTTCCTTAGAAGTTTGTTGTTCTTTTCTTTAAATCACTGACTTTACCAGGTAACATATATTTTTAAAATTATTTTGCAAAGAGCTGAAGAATTTTTCTATTTCTTGTAGGCTTAATCTTTTTCTGATCCTTTAAATCTATCGAGATCTTCCTATGCATCAATGATTTCTCTCCTGGATACACAATAAAAGACTGTTAAGCAGAAATAATCCATTGACTATATTCATGTAAAGGTCACCAAGAAGCCTGATTTCTCATCTTCCACAAGGACATCATCTCCAGCCATGTCACAGATCAGTTCTGGACCCATGTATCACCAACATTTCTTCCCCATTTCATTTAATTCTTTTTACCTCTCAGAAGTACAGTCGCAGAACAGACCCCATGCTGGTCAAAGACTTGTTAGTGTAATTAGGGACTCCCATGTGAATTTCCATTATTCTGCCTCCAGATCAAGATGCTTAGATATTTTTGAACAAGACTTTGTTAGCCTGGAGAGGATAATAAGAAATGATCATTCTACACAACCTTAACTATATGCCACGCATTAAATAATTATAGAAAAATGGATGTAAAAGACTTAGGAAAGGATTGTTGGAATATTTCAAACAATACTAATTTTAAAATACCATGGACATATGTGTGAGAAATTTTATCCACAAGGGGACAATTAGACTTCTTGCAGTTCTGATAGTAATTCACTTCTTCATTGTATGATCAAACATAGATATAAACCACCTCACAGTTTACCATCTCCTTTTTGTCCCTTCTCTTACTCTTGTGTGAACTGCATTTCTGTGCCCCTCAGAATTTCTTATCTGCTACTATGGTTTGGATATCTTTGCATGTCCTCCAAAGGTAGGTGATATTATGGATAAGGTAGTGGTGTCAGAAGACGTGAACTTTGGGGAGGTTGCAGAACAGACCCCATAGTGGGAAGAACCTAGTGGGGAGTCTTTAGGTCATTGACATAGTTAAGGCACTTCTTCTGGAACTCCTCAATAGTTGTTATGAAAGCACAAGACCGGCTCCACCCACCTCCGAAGCTCTCTGTTTAGAGATGTGATGTATTCGGCATACACATGTACTAAACTGGAAATGTTACAACCCGGGGGACTCTCAGAAGAGGTGAGATTACTCTAATGTAAACGCCACTGAACCCAAACTTCTGAGCTAAATAAATGTGTTTTCCCTATGAATTTTGAGTGCATATTTGATAACAGCAATAAAAGTGTGCATCTTCATCATATTGATTTTCTTATGGATCTTCTAAATGAGAAAATCCTACTTCATTTACTCAAGCATTTTCTCTTTTTAGGTCCTTTCCATTAGTTTAAGCATGTGTGCATAAATAGGCTACAGATCATTACTAATCCTCAAGAAAAAAATTAAAAAGGAAGGCAGCAGAGTGAACAAAGTTACAGTGGTACCAAACATTTAAAATATACCAGTGTGGGAAGAGGAGGAGGAAGGATGCTAGGAGTCAGAAGGGCCGAAGACACCAGGAGAATATAACCTATAGACTCAACTAAGCAGCAATTCTATAGGGACTTCCAGAGACTGAAGCAGCAGCCAAGGAGCTGCTTGGGTCTGCACTAAGCCCTCTGCATATAAATTATGGTTATTTATTTTGGGATTTTGGCAGCACTCCCAAGGGTTGGAGCGGGAGTGTCTATGACTCTTTGGCTTGCTCTTGTGATCCTTTTCCTCCTACTGGATTGCTTCGTCCAACCTTGACACTAATGTTAGCACCTCGTTGTGTGATATCCTGTTATGCCGTATTCAATTGATAGCCCAGGGAGGCCGGTAATTTCTGAACAAAAATGGAGGAGCAGTAGACCCAGGGGAATCTTGGGAGGAGTGGAGAGAGGGGAGGCTGTGATTAGTGTGTACTGAATGAGAGAATAATAATAAAATAAATGCCACACTTTATATGCTTTTGTGGCCCCAAATGCAACCCACTCTCTCTCTGTTAGATTACTCTAAGTAACGCATCACACACCAAAGGGATGCTTTAACTAGAAGCAGTAGCTCTTGGCCAGGGAAAATTTTTGTCTCCAAGACTCACTCAGGAATTCCCAGAAGAATTTTTATTGTATCCATGGCTAGAAGACCCACCAGAGAGTAAGATTTTGCTGAACAAACTAAAATTTAAAAATTAGAAAATATCAAATGTAAAATACAAAAATGTTGAAGTTGAGAAGCCCTGCCTTAAAGGTTGTTATAGTCTTTGAAATAAGACAATATGACTATCTGAAAGCAGAAGGGTTGTGCTGTTGTCCTTGAATATTGATCTTTCTCAAGCAATGACTTCATACTTATTTAATAGTATCTTTATGTCTAAATATTTGTTTCTTTAACATTGTGTTTTGCAAAAATCATAAGTGATTGAGGTAAACAATTGCTTGACAATTGTAAAAGACAATTAAACCAGTTATACTTAAGCTTAACACAACATAAACACAGTACAATCTGATTCATAGCAATTGCTACTTAGATTTTGTATATACAAAACCTAAAACAAACCAAAACAAACAAACAAACAAAAAACCCTTATACTCACAATCTACAACAGTTTAAAATATCAGTCAGATAAGCTATTTCAGGTTGTTTTGGTTGATGTTGCACATGTGGTATCCAGCAAAGGGCAAGGGGTGCATGTTATATGCCCAGAATCAAGGCTTCATTGAAATCATGTGACACATGGGAATGCTATCAGCAACAACTCAGAGTCATTATACGTCAACTATGCATTAATTTTAGGTTGTTAAGCACTCAAGACACCACACTTTTTATTGTTGGCAAATGTTTCGTAACTACATCCCAAAATGTGACCCTCTTGGGGGACTGTGACCCTCTTTAAGAACCTGGTATTTAGACTGCATTGAGAGGGGAAAAGAGAATCTTAACCCATGTTTTTAATTAAAATCTAAGGTTATTTCTCTGTTAAAAGCATTTTACTACACTATATTGCAAATAGAGGCAATTAAAATATATTTATGTATATAAAATAAAAATGTTCAGAGATGATAAATGAGAAAACAACTCTGCTTTCCTATGAGGACTATTCTCAAAAGTATAAAATAAGCTGAGATTAAGAAGAATTGTAGAAGTCTTTACTTATTCCTAAGAATGTCAACAACAAAAAAACCCAACAACTTAATATAAATGAGCAAGGGACCTGAACAAACATTTCTCTAAAGAAATTGAAAATAAGCACATGAAAAGATATTCAACATTCTAGTAAATAGGAAAATTCTATCAAATGATTATGAAATACCTCTCACTCCATTAGCATAGTTATTATGAAATAAAACAAAACAAAACCTAGCCAACCAAACAAATAGTAACAAATGTTGTCAAATGATGTTGAGAAATCTGAACACTTGTGTGTTACGGGTGAGAAAATAAATGGCTTATCCACTGTTAAACTTGATGCTAGTTCCTAAAGGAAGCGTAAATACAGAACTACTGTGTGGCTTCTCTGAATATTCACATGAGAGAATTGAGAGCAATGACTCACGTAACTTTATGTTCATGCCCACAGCAGTGCTATTTATTATACTCAATTGTAGAGAAACCAAAAGTATCTATCTGTTTACGTACACACAACCACTGTGCTGTTTTGCCTTTTTTCTAAAGGATATTTGAACATTCACTAAAACATGAATTAACTTTAAAGGCACTGTGCAAAGCTGGGTAAAAATGTTATAAGATATGAAATAGGGTGAGCCTACCTCAGTAAGGTACCAAGAGTCGTCATAATCATACAGAGAGTGATGAATCATGCTTGACAAGGCACAGGAGATGGACAAAGTATAATTTTTAATAGTGTAGTGTTTTAGTTTGAAAAGATGGAAAATTTCTTTTGAACAGTGACTGATTCCATTGCAAAGTGACTGTAATAATGCCACTGAGATATACACTCATAAACAGCCAAAGTGGTTGGGTGTGCTAGCACATGACTGTAATTTCAGTCTTGAGGAGGCAGAGCCAAGATTGGGTTACATAGTGAAACATTGACTCATGCAACCAAAACAAGAAGAGGCCCAAATAGTATATTTCATGTTATTTATATTTTATCATGAGAAGCCTCCAGTCCAAATTTGGAAATGACCAAAATAACTAACAACAGTCAAAGAATTAAATGTGATACATGTGCACACAGGAATACCACATGGTCCTAGTACAACATGAGTAGATTTCAGAGAAATAATATTGAGTATCCAGATAGCCCATATTGCAAAATTGCACTTAAAATATTAAAGTCAAACAAAACAAACTATTATAGTTAAAACCAGAATAACATACACATGTAGGTAGAATACTGGTGAGGAAGGGCACTTAAGGGGACCCTAAAGGCCAGAAATACGATATATCTCAACTTAAGTGGTAGTTACAAAGAATCTATTGGCACATATAAAAATTCATGGAGATATATCCTTAAATTCCATTATTTCATTGTGTATATTCTATGTAAACTTAAATAGAAAACATATCCCAATTTTCAAATCTCAGGCTAGTCTAACAAAAACCGATGGTGTTCTTATACTTTTGAAAAGATGTCAACACAAGACCTGCAACTGACTTTTCTTACTCTCGTCATTGAAAGAGAATTGCTGTCTTGAGGTGGCCAATATGAAGCTAGAGGGAGATACAGGTGGAGTGGCCTCTGACTGAGGCTGCGACTGAGCAAAGTTGTTCTAACAACTCAGTCATAGGTTGGCAATATCCTTAAAATCACTTCTGGATAGTTACCCTTGACTGAGAATGTAATGCCTGTGTAAGACAAGCTTTATATTAAAACCTAAATGTGCCTTTTGCCTTTCTGAGTAATGCAGTCTGCCATAGTGATCCTTTTTTGGGAGATGGGGATGAGGGAGTGTAGGAGGGGATTAGAATTTGTCATGGAGGATTACCCCAAGGAAGAGCTAATAGCTTCTACAACTCAGTTATCTTATAGAGCAGAACAGCATTCTTGCAGGCCAGCTTATTATCTTGAGAAAGGATATTCTGAATTCTTTGGTTCTCCTATATCCCAATTTTCATCTTCAAGTGTGATCCATGAGAGGAGATGGAGGAGAGAGTGTATTACATAAGGTAAAGGTAACATGAGGACAATCCAGGATACTATTCACAGGAACAGCAACAAAGCAATGACATCTTTTCCCCTAAAAGACCTAAGACTTTGCACACACACACACACACACACACACACACACACACACACACACACACACACTACTGCAAAGTAAATCATGTTAACAGCACTTAAACAGGTATTAATTTTCCTTAAGAATGTGGACCTAGGCAGTTCTCACAGGGAACCTCTGAGATAGTTACTGCAAGAGGTGGCTATGGCATCTTCAGGGCTTATTTATGCACTCATTCTGTCCCATGATGGCCTAGGTGTAAGTGAGTTTGTTAGAGGCAGCTAATATCTTACAGAGCAAGTGCACTTTGGTAAACAAACTACTTGGTTTTCTACTATTTTCCAGCAGCAGGTCTTCTATCTGCATTGTTTCATTCTATTTCTCAAGATACAAAGACTGAGCAAGGCTCAAATGGAGAATAGTTTGCATGAGTATTTTAAGACCACTGCATAGTATTTTTGTGATTAGAAGGATACATGCAAAGAGAACGAAGTGGAACAAAACAAAAACTACAGGTATTTGATCCCATCGAGAAATGAACAGTGTGCCCTAAAAGACTGGTCATAGTGTTCTTACAAAATAAAGTACAACTCAATTTAATAGTTAATGATTTTTCATACCGATCACCATTCCTAATTACCCTGTGTTATTGGGAGTTGGATAAAAAAAAAAAACTAAATAAGGCTAAGTTATTAAACACCAAATTTTAAGAATTGCTACTTGGTTAAGAACTTACTGTGCACATAATAAGAAGTAGTATTTTTAATAAATCAGGCAGATTTTTAGTGCCAGGTTGTGAGCTTTTCCATCTGTTAATAGATTAGGACTTCTGATAAATATCTTATAAACTTTAATGAACTTCATTGCCCCTTCTGGGAACCACAATTATATTAGTAGTTACACAGATCTGTGATAGGCAGACTGATTGAAAGACATGAATGGATAGTAAAGATGATTAATTTATGGCTTCTTCCTCATGCTTCTGGCCAGAGTCAAAGACACAAAGGCCTGGAAGGCATTTTCTCAAGCCAAAAGGGAACCTACGGGTGGACTAGCCAGAGAAGTTTAAGGTTGGGTCAGAATGTGTTTACCCCCAAAGTTGTGGGCCAGTTAGCATCCTAGTTTTTATTTAAATTGGCCAAAAAATAAGCTAAGGCACAAAAACTCCTTAAAGACCCCTAATACTTCCATCCCTCAAGGAGAAGCCCGTGTTCAACCTCCTGAGTCCCACTTCTGCACCGAAGCAGATCTTTCCATGTATGACTTGCTGTATGTGTTTAAAACTCACTGCAGTAATAGCTCTTCTTCATCAGATGACTGTGTTTGAAGTGTCTGGGATTTTTCCTTGCTGGTACCTGTTGTGCCTGAGGACTTTTCTTCTTCACCTTTTAATATTTGAACTGGCAGAGAAAACAAACTAGTCAAGACTCCTGGAATAATATAACTGTCAATCCTGTCTACAACTATTATAAGCCTTGGACTGTCATTCTTGTTCTTATTTGAAGCAGTCTCATAATGTTATTTTAAGCAATTTTTTAAACTTACAAAATATCTTTTCTGTAAGAAAGCTATACATTGACCTTTAATCAAATGTTGAGATTTATTTATAATCTATCTATCTATGATATTTAAAATTCAGTGCTAGAGAGTCATAGCAATTTTCAAATAATGATTCTACAAATGTATTATTTAACCACATTGTAAGTATTTAAGCCAATCTCTCTTCCTGCTGCATGGTGAGATGAGGAGCTCTTAGGTACCTCTCCAGTACTATGTCTGCTTGTATGCAACCATTCTTTCTACCATGATGATAAGGGCTAATTGTCTGAATATCAGCAATCCCCAGTAAAACTCTTTCTTTTCTTTCTCAGCTGTGGCCATGCTGTCTCTTTATAGCAATAGAACAATGATTGAGACAACCCCCAAAAATCATTATTTATAAATAAATAATAGAGTAACAAGAAAATTGTAGAGAAAATTGTGAATATTTTGACTTCAGTAACAGAGAAAAATACACAAAAAAACAATACTTAAAATAAACATGCAGTGTTAAGGATAATTTAACTGTTTGAAAATAATAGTAAAACATTTAAACTGTAACATAAGAAATTTTAAGACCAAAAGTAAATCTTTGAAAGGAACAAAGGTACTACTGAAGTTAATGAACAAAAGTTCCCTGTTCTTTGCCTTTGTGATATGACTATTATAATTGGAGTGAAGTAATTCCTTGCTCTGGCTTTGATTTTCTTTTTCCTTTATGTTTTCTGTACATTTGTATGTAGTTCTTTTGAGAAATATTTATTGATATTTCCTGTTTATCTGAGATCATATAAGCTTTTGGCTACTGGTTTGTTTGGCTAATAATAACCCCTTATCAAATTTATAGTTTACAAATATTCTCTTCTATTCATTAAGTTATCATGATAGCTGTATTTAACCACCAACTTGATATGATCCAAAATCACCTGAGAAGAGAATTTCTATGAGAGAATATGTATATTTCATTGGCATGGTGGTTTGACTGAGAATAGCCAACAAAGGCTATATGGCCCACAGTCAGTAGAAACTTTTGGGAAGGCTTAAGTTGTATCGCTTTATTAGAAGTGTATCACTGAAGGCAGCCTTGGAGGTTTCAAAAGACATCATTATATTAGCTCTCCCTGGATCCTGCTTTCAAATCAAATATAAGCTCTCAACTAGCTGTTCCTGCCACTCTATCTTCATTACCCTTCTGAAACCAGGAGCTTCTCATTAAATGTTTTCTCTGACTAGTTGCCCTGGTGATAGTCATAGCCAGCAATAGAAAAGTACCTAAGACATTTGTTTTGTAAATAAGTAACTTGACTGTATTAATCACAAAAGGAAGACCCACAGGGAATTTTAAATTGTAAGAGAATGGAGTAACCAAGGTGCTGACCAGCACATAGGTGTTGATTTTCTTCTGCTCTTGACTGTGTATGCAAAGTGATCAGCAGCTACAAATTCTGCAGACTTGATTTCCCTATAGAGGTGGGCTGCAACGTTGTACTGTGATGCAAATAAATCTTTTCTCTTTATGTTGCTTTTGTTGGAGTGGTTTTTCTCACAGCAACAGGAAAGGAAATTATGACAGTTGTCTTTTCATACTATTGCTTGTTGTAGGCAGGTAGGTACCTTCAATGAGAATGTCCCTCATAGTCTCTGGCATCTGAATACTTGGTCCCCATTTGGTGGTATTGTTTGAATAGATTTAGGAGGTATGGCCTTGATGGTGAAAGTATGTCAATGGAAGATGCATTTGATGTTCAAAGACTATATTCCAAGTTGCTCTCTCTGACTCACGGTTTTAATATGCAAGCTCTCAGCTTTGTGCTTCAGCTGCCATTCTTGCCTGCTGTCATCATGTCCTTGGTGTGACAGTGATTGACTCATCTCTCTGAAACTTTTCTATCTATATCTTTCCTTGGTCATGGTAGTTTATCACAGCAATAGAAACATACAGTGTTACAATGGTAATGTAATTAGCATGGGTAGGATGGAAAATATTATGGTTCTAGAAATAACTAAAAATGAGCTGGTTGGTGACCCAGTAATTCCACTCCAGGATATATCTCCAAAGGAAATGAAATCAATGTTGAGATAGCTCTACCTCCTTCTTTACTGTATTGCTGTACACAGTAGCCAGAATATAAAGTAAAGCAAATGGCCTTTAGTGGGTAAGTGGATATTAGCCCCAAAACTCACAGTGCCCATGATATAACCCATAGACCATATGGAGCTTAGGAGGAAGGAAGACCAGGGTGTGAATGCTTCAGTCCTGCATTGTGGGGGGAACAGGATGATTTCCAGAAATGGAAGGAGGGGTGATCTGGGAGGGAAAGAGGAAGGGGAGAAAAAAAGGGGCAGTATCAGGTACTGGAGGGACAGGAGAGAAGTGCAGAGGGTCAGGAAATCTAATAAAAATACTTAGCAGGGAGGATAAGGAACTGGAGATAGACACTGGAAGGTCCCAGGTACCAGGGAAATGAGGGGTTCCCAAGAACCAATGGGGATGGTTTTAGCAGAGAAGAGGAGACAGAATCTGTAGGGACCACCTCCAGTAGATGGGTATGGCCTCCGGGGGTGGGATGGGCCACACACCCATACCATATTTTTTTAACCCAGAAATATTCCTGTCCAAAGGAAGAACAGGGACAAAAAATGGAGCAGAGACTGAAGAAAGGGCCATCTGAGGGCTGTCCTACCTGGGGATTCATTCTGTCTGCAGAGACCACACTACTGACAAGAACCTGGTATAACTGCTCCTTGTGAAGTTCAGAGAGCAACCCACCAATGCAGATGTGGATGCTTGGAGCCAACCATCAGACTGAGCTCAGGCACCCTGTTGAGGAAAATGGCAGAATGACTGGAGATGCTGAGGGGGATTGCAACCCTATAAGAAGAACAACATCGACTGGCTGGACCACCCAGTGCTCTCAGGGACTAGACCACCAACCAAGGAGTGTGCAGGGAGGAATCCGTGGCTCCAGATATATATGTGGCAGAGCATGCCCTTGTCTGACATCAGTGGGAGGGGAGGCCCTTCGTCCTGTGGTGGTTTGATGTACCAATGTAGGGGGATGTTGGAGGGGTAGGGCAGGAGAGGTTGGGTGGGTGTTTGAGCACCCACATAGAGGCAAAGGGGTGGGAGGAGAGGGAGGTTGTGGGATGGGATGCTTTTGAAGGGGTAACCAGGAAGTAGGGTATCATTTGAAATGTAAACTAATGGAAAGATTAGTAAAAAAAAGAAAGAAAGAAAAGTTTTCCAAGAGTTGTAAATTTCCATTAGTTGCTTAATGGAAGTTATTAAATGTTGCAACAGGAAACTGTCTTTAATATTAACATCAAGTAAAAAATAAAGTTGTTTGAAGAATTCAGAACAAAGGAAGTAACATTTTTCAAGAGAAACGAAGTTTAACAACGTTTTAAGGCATACAAACACACACACATACACACACACAGACACACACACACACACACACACATGCACACATAATATAAAAGAAATCCAGCTTAAAATCTTCCTAGTCCAACCAGGTCACAGATCTTCAGATTTCCCAGGACAGTCTACTTTCTACTCTGAATCTGTTTGTAAGTTGGGAGTACCTCTCTTTGTTTAATGCCTTTGCACCTAGTTTTATTAATACTAAATACTAATTCTGTCCTGAGGACATTGCAATCTACTGAATGAACTGAAAAGAAATGCAGTTATTTGGAATTTGAAGAGCAAGCCAAAGAGGCATCTTTTACTGTAAAATAAACCACTTTGTTAAGCACAGTAATGGTTGCCTGAAATTCATAATGCCTTATGGTCCAGTTAGTAAAACAGAGTTTGTAAGATATCAATCCATTTACAGCAAACTCTAGAAGGTACTTTTGGGGAAATGCTAGGATCTCTTATTAATTACAACAAATTATATCTAATAGGTATCTGGAAATGACATGGTAGCTAACACTTTCAGGTCTGTACAGTCTGAGTCTTAGCATCTCTCTCCTGGGCATCAGGATGCAGTTACCTCATCCTACAGTTTTTCACCTTCGATGAAAGTGTATTGCTGTGTGAATCACAAGTAATAAGAATTTGCTACTTCTCATCCCATTATTGTTAAGCAGAAAATAAACTGCAAAGTTAAGCACTTGCCCCGGGCTTACTTACATCTTCATTTTCCTACCTCTGAGAATTCAGGTGCATTTTCGCCAAGTTTATAGCCTTATAAGACATTAACATGGCCCTTTGGTTATAATAATGTTCTGCCAAGTGCAGCGTACTCAGACCCACACTACGTGTAGCACTAATAGCACATTAAATCTCCCCCTGGTCCTGCCAGCCACTAGATCAAGGCTGTTTCCTGGGAGCTCTTCGAAAGGGTTGCTGCTGATGCTCTGTGTTGACGAAAGTCAAGGGTGGGAGCTCTATCCAGTATTGAGTGACATTGAAACTGTGTCTTGTTTGCAACAGAAATCACTCATTTTGCTTTTTGGACCCTTATAGCTTATTATTACATTAGGATCTTCTACAGGGGTAACTACTCCAATTAGGATATAATAAATGCATCACGCAGACTTCAGCAACACAAAGTAAAAAGTCAATAGAGTCAGGGATGTTTCAGCTTGTCCTGACTTCTCTGCTCTGTTCCCTAACTCACTAACCTATTACATGCAGTGGCATGCTGAACAAACATCTAACAATTAACTTAAGTACAAGAAAAAAATAATGCAGAATGAACAAACATGAGCTTTGTGAAGCTGCGGTGGTTGTAACATGGCGTGTGGTTTTATAGTATGTTTACTTTAAAATGTAGAAGGGATGCATTTTAAAATGATAATAAAATACAGTGACTAAGAGAATAATAGCTTTTTAAAATCACTGGCAAATATTCTATACTGTATGTATTTGTATGTACTAAAATTTTCTATGCCTAGTATGCACAATAGTTTAATTTATACCTGTATGACCACTAATTATTGAGTTGATCAACAATCTTAAAATGGCCATACTGTTACCAAGTGGCAAATTCAGAGCTACCTTATCATTTGTTAACACCCCAAACAAATGTGACCCATCATTGCTAAATACATGTTACACAACGCACAGACAAAAGGAGACAAAATTACCACAATGACTTATAATGGACTTCATGGATTAAAAGTACATGTGATCATTTCATTATATTTACAGAACTGTGAAATCACCACAGCAGAGAATGTTTGTCCGTCTCTCCAAACTGCATCAATAGTTCTTCCAGTATAAAACTTGGGAAAAGTGTGTGTGTGTGTGTGTGTGTGTGTGTGTGTGTGTGTAATGTTGCTTAGCTTACTAGCTTCTGAGTCTTGATTTGTTTTGCCTTATAAGGTTCATTTTATATTTCTTAACTAAATTTAAATTCAAGTTTTATGTCTGTTGTATTTGCATTATCTTCTCCCTTTTTCCTATCCATCCAATCTCTCTCATGTCCCCTATCAAATTCATGGACCTTTTGTGTAGATTATTGCTACACATACAAATAAGTGAATAAATATATAAACACAACCTGCTGGATCCTTTTAGTACTGCATGTACATATATATTTTTTAGGGCTGACCACTTAGTTTGGACAACTAATAATAGGGCTTATCTCTGGGGAAGAACAATTCTCCCTCTCACAGAAGCCATTGAGTGCCTATAGCTCTTAATCTATGGGTGGAAGTCTATGGGATTTCCCCCTTCCACATTAACATGTTGACTGGTATCATTGTTTATATCATTTGTAAAGAAGCTATGCTTTTGAGATTTCATGAGTTTTGGCTTCCCTGTCTTATCTAGTAGTCAGAATCATGTAGGAAGCTTCCTAATGCCCTGCTTCTTACAATTTTTCTATTCCATCTTCTGGGAAGGCTCCTGAGCATTTGGTGCAAAAATTGTGTTGTAAATTTATAAACTGAGACTGGACATGCCACAGTCAGTTGTTCTCTGCGTGTTTCCTAGCCGTGGCTTTTTTTTTTTTTCCTGTAATGGTCCCCTTCTGCTGCTAAAAGAAGTGTGCTTGATGACAGGTGAGAGTTATCCTTGTTTTTGGCATAAGAATGCATATTCAGTTCCCAGCAATACCACAGAGTACCTCCTAAACATTTGTATGCAATTCCAGGACAAGGAGATCTAGTACCCCCTTCTGGTGTCCAAAATCACTGGACTTACATGCATAAACTCACTCTCACACACAGATAAACATATTTTTTACATGTAAAATATTGCTTATAAAAAAGGGGTTTGTTTAAATCTTGGCCATTTTTAGGTCATATTCTGCTACATACATCAATGTCTGTCAGCCAACAGGAGCAAAACTACACTTGTAATTAACTCTTGAACTCAGTGAAATTCTATTTTCTGACTTTTTGGGACTTATAGACACATTAGTATTCCCAATATTATATACTTTAGTACAATACTTTAAACTGATGCTCTTTTACAATTCAAGTTAAAAAACAAGACAACAGCAACAAAACAACCACAAACCCAAAAAACAAACAAAAACCCACTTTGCATGAAGCAAATGAATTCATATTTTATATTTTGAAGCAGCCAGGAAAAGTTTATTCTGCACATTGCAAGGCAATGGGCTGAGCAACAACAAGAGTTCAGCTTTTAGTCTAAGGTAATGAACTATGGAGAGACATTGTTTTGGAAGAGTCCTTCTTTGACTACAATGAGCTATTTTACACACTTTTTTTCCCTGGAGTTTTTGCCATGTAAATAACATCAGTCCAGAACTGCCAGTGTTCAATTCTGCAAGGTTACCTCCAGTAGCTGTGCGTGTAACTTCATCATTCAGTCTCCACCATGTAGAATCATGCAAACAAGGGCACATCTAAGCAGAAGCTTAGATTACAATGTAGAATCTCAAAAAGGCAATTGATTAAAATACTCCCCCTCCTCAAAATTTGGCCAGAGACCAGGTTTTTCTGTTTGGGGCATTTCTGGATTAATCTTGTAAACAGTCCCTGATTGGGATCTAACCTCGTCTATGGTTTAATAACTACCTCTGATCCACAGGGTTCAGCTAATGTTATGTTCCGTCAGGGTTGCGGATATGTGACAAATAATCTAACACATATTTCAGTTGTAAAGTTGGATTAGGCTTGGATGCCATGAGCAACGAATCTCAGCACATCAGCACTTTTCCTATCTGTGATTTATTTTCATCCAGGAGATTTTTTCAGGATGCCAAGCATATAAATAAATACACTAAATATAAAACAAACAATTACTGATAATAAATCATAAATTTATTTTTAAGAAAACATTGGTGTATATGTTACCATTTACTAAACAGAAAAAAATATATTTTCAGGCTAATGAAGTGTATGAGGTTTTTTTTTTTTTATAAGCATAAACAGTTAAAACTTGGATAGATATTAGTACTATAGATGTTCAAATAAGGCTGTAACTTCCCCTAAGTTACTGTACACTATGAAAGATAATGATTCTTTAAGACTGTACCTCCTTTGGCAAATGATTTTGGCTTTATTTTGAGTATGGAGGATGACTATGCAGCTGAGCAGACAAATCAACTGTACCATCTGTCTGGCACTGTCCATATGACATGAAAAGAATAAAATGACTTATTCCTGGGAGTAGAAAGGGTGTCACTCATAAATATATGAGGGTATACTGGAGCTATAGTGGCAGATAGGCATACTATAATCATATCAGAAAAATAAATAAACAGGCTCAAGACTTTATGGGGCATACCATATCCCATAAGAAAGACAGTAACTTCTTGACGTGGGCCCTATACAAAGGTGTACACTTAAGTTTCTGGTGGTGATGGCTGTCACCAATCTGTCATCTGACCACCTCGTATGTGAATCGAGAGCAAACGGGCAGAGAACTCCATAGCATCTCGAGAGCTTCAGCTTGGCTCATAACCACTGTTGGTGCTGCCTACTCTGCCTGTTTTCCTGTTTGCCTATCTGTGTCTTCCTCGGTGCCTCCCTTTGTGCCTGCAGCTGGATTCAACTCTTTAGTTTCAGTCTCAGAGCTGTGATCCACAGTGGCCTGACTTACAACAGCAGCCACATTTGTATCTCTATCAATTTTCTTGCTTCTCAGGGCTGCCAAGATCTCTTGAGCTTTCTGCAACCTCTTAACCCTTTACACTATTCTGTAAATTGTAGACATAGTAACTATGTGATGTGTGTTCTGAGAAGTAATCAGTAATAAAAATTAGAATAGAAAGTCCCGTATTTCCCTCAGCCAGAACTCTTGAGGAAAACCTGGCAAATTCCTGCTATTTGAACTTCTGAGTTTATTGTCATTTAATAAGTAGTGACATTGAGGAAAGATATAAATGTGCTCATTCCTGGCATGAACATAGGTTATACAGTATCTTCAGCAGGTTTCATCATTGAACAATAGTTTGATTTTATAATAATCAATTCTAAGACTATTGTTTTATATTAAGATATAATACAAAATAACCAGAGCATGTTTAAGGCCATTGCACAAATTTTTGGATAGTCCATTCTAGCCTTCAGTCAAAATTCATTTAATGCTTTTTAAAAATGAAACTCACTTAACAACAACAACAACAACAACAACAACAACAACAACAACAACAAAAAAAAGAGCCAAACATTCCACCATAATTTGGTGTAAAAACATGGCAAGCCTTTGTTTTCTCTAGTTAGATCATTTTCTTCTAACAGTGGAAAAATTTGTATAAACAGTTTCTTACTGTATGTTCTCACTGCGATTCATAACATATTATAGACTCAAATCTGAACTGAAGTGTTTCAGGCAGTGCTAGTGTGTTCTTTGTAAGGAATAGCAAGGGCAATGCAAAATGCTCCCTTCCAGTGTTCAGAACCAAACCTGCAGTGAAGTCATGCGAGGAAAGATAGCATCTCTGGCTTTCTGAAATGTGTGCATAAAATAAAGCATTTGATTTTGGATAAAATATAAGTAATTTGCTTATGTTTTAAGAAACTGTTTTATTGTTGTTACATTTTTCATAACCCTCAGATGCAATGATGTAATCGCATGTGGGCTTAAAACCACAGTAAACCTGGGCATTGCATCCCAACCCCCCTTCCATGACAGGGTAGAAAGGCCAATCCATACGATTGGTAAAAGAAAACAGCTGCAGTGCCCTTACAAGTGGATACTCTGAGATGTTGGAACCTTAACAATTTCAACACTAAACTATCAGTACCCAGATTAGCGAATTTCAAATAAACAACAATCCTTTTGAGAATACATAAAAAATATTAAAACCAAGTGTGGCTCATTCCCTGAGGTTAACTCAGGACTCCCTTTGTCTAAATAATGCTAGGATTTTACTATAAGAACAAAAATACATCTCAAAATAAATGTTTCTCAACTTACAAATACTTATGCATTGGCTAGTAAAATTTAACCTTAATAGAATTAAATGAGGAAGATTAAAATTTTATATGTGATTGAAGTCTTTGTATAAAAGCCCTCCCCCAGGATATTGTTGGCTTATTTCTGTCTCCTAGGCTACCAGCTCATCACATCTCATTTACAATTCCAATAAATCAAGTAATAAAATGAGCCACAATGTTTACTTCCATTGTCAATACAATGAGTTGGTTGGCTGGACACATAAAGTGTTTTAGAGTCAAAACATGCTCTCTGGTAAGGCTAAAGTTGATATTATTTATTTTAAGACTATGTTAGTAGAATTACCCTCCCAATAACCTACTGCATGCATGTGTGAGTTACATATAATAATATACATTATTCATTATTTGTGTATTGAGATAATGTGCTGTGTAATTAAAATTAGTGCTTAATGGGAAAACACTTCTTTTACTTCTAGCAAATGAAGGAAATGGTTACGTGAGAATTTTCAAGCAAGAAATAGAAAATGGCTAGAATGATTTGTTTTAACTCATGTCATCTAAACTAATATAAAATAATCAACCTAACTTACAGACTTGCAAATCCAATACATTGGCAAATGCATTAGTAACTAAAAGTTGCAGGTTTTAACCCAACCAATCAAAGGCATTTGAAAGCTACCAAAATATAAAAGGGAAATGCAAATAAAAGGAAATGTTTACACCGGGAAAACTTTACAATTTCAAATAATTTACAAAGAAGATATTTCTGAGGAATGGCCCCTTTGAAACTATAGTAATTAGATGAGAGTTAACAGCTCACCAAAGTGGAGCAGCAGGAACTAAAGAGACAAAATCACTGCATCTGATTTACATGGGGGAAATCAGATGGATGCAAAGGTTTTGAAAGGATGTTTTCCTCTGATTTTGCATACAGAGAGAATGGAACTCTTTGCAATGCTGTGTTTGCTTAGATGTATAAAAGCTATCAAGTTTAGGAAAAATGTTTAAGAAAAAAATGTTTTGAAGGAACCCAGAAAAGGTGTCCTCACTTGGGCACTTCAGCTTGTTAACCTTTTTGAGTTCTGTAGGCTGTATCTTGGGTATTTCGTATTTTTTTTTTTTTTTTTTTTGTCTAATATCCACTTATTAGTGAGAACATACCATGCATGTCCTTTTGGTTACCTCACTCAGGATGATATTTTCTAGCTCCATCTATTTGCCTGCAAAACTCAAGATGTAAGCAACTTGTAGTTACTGTGAGTCTTTCTTGGACCCCACATCATACTAAGCACTCACATGAAGCTTTATAGAAACTTGAATATTTAAAACTTATGTGCTTAAAACAGAACAGCTATATATGTGTAAGTTAAAATGTATATATGTAATATAACTTGATTGGACCATTTTTCAGTGTATATAAACCCGTTTAGTTAGTTAAAATATATATATAACGGGTAGTTCTCAAAAGAAGTACAAATGGTATTTAAACTATTGTTTTGTATACATTAAATCAAACATATATTACTCATGAGGAATTGATCTTTCTGTGTTATTGTCTTATTAAAATTTTAGCTGGGTGATGGTGGCACACGCCTTTAACCCCAGCACTTGGGAGCAGAGGCAGGCAGATTTCTGAGTTGGATATCAGCCTGGTCTACAGAGTGAGTTCCAGGACAGCCAAGGTTACACAGAGAAACCCTGTCTTGAAAAAAACAACAAAAGAAAAATTTTAATTTATTTTTCTTCAGTTAAAAACAATTACATAATTTCCCTTATCCTCTCCTACCTTCCAAACCCTCATGCCTTCTTCAATTCCCTCTCAAATTCATGGACTCTTTTTATTATATTATTAATGCATTCATAAATTTGGTTTGTAAGTAAATTTGGTTTGTTTAAAATTTTGCATCTAGTCTTACTTGCTAAATTGGTCTGTAGATTTCTCAAATTTTACATTTCTTAAAACGTTAGCCACTCTGTTTCTCTGTCTGTCTCTCTCTCTGTCTCTTTCTGTGTGTGTGTGTGCTGGAATGTGCCACGCTGCACATGTGGAGGTGAGAGAACTACTTTGAGACTCAATTCTCCCCTTGAACCTTGTGTTCCAGGATCAGACGAAGGTTTTGAAGCCTGTTTGGTTTCACCACTGGGTCATCCTGCTGGCCACTTCTCAGTTTTTTGATGTGTTGTCCCCATTCTTTAATATAGACACATATATTGTTTAGTCTATGAAAGATATATTTATTTCATATTTTATCAAGAATAAATTCAGACTATGTAAACAGCAATTTTTCCCCAAATTTACTATTTTTAAGAAATTTTTACTTCTGATTACCAAAACAAAAACTATTGCACTAAAGAATTCCTGATTCTTTGAGCAACGTAGCTGCAAAAGCTAACAACAAAAAATCCTCAATTATGCCAATGGGGAGGCTTAGAGAATAGCAGAGAAGAAAGAAGTATCATGAAATTATTGCTTATAACTAGAACATGGCGTCTAAGTAAATGATATCTAACTCTTTAAAGCACTCAGTGTCCCATACTTGGTCTCAAATGTGATACTACTTGTATTCCTGCAAGTTTAGAGTTCTGTGGCTTGACAGAAACTAATAAGGAATCTTTTGACACCAATAATGGTTAATGTGGCCATTAAACAGCCTTAGCTTCCTCTGCCTGGTAGTATTTGCTCTTTGATTGAGTCTTTGGCAAATTAATTGTGTGTTGCCTATCAAGTTTCTTATTTAACTTTGAATTCCATTGCTGGCAGTTTTCTTCAGTTATAAGTACAAAATCATGTCAAACCCTGCCTTCTAAAATTCAGTTCAATTGTTGTATTACATGAACAATGCAATGCTATACTAGCCATTGTTCAAGCATATAAAGTTATTGTAGATTATGAGAGGGGAAAATAATTTATATTTTGTTTCAAATGACTTGGAATTACCTTGCTTCAGTATTGTCAATAAATGGTGATATTTAGCCTCAAATTCTAGCACATACTTCATTTTATAAAGAACAGAAATGTCAGAAAAAAATTGTCACTGTTTCTATTATTAAATAAAATTGTCACTGTTTCTATTATTAAATAAAACTGTCACCGTTTCTATTATTAAATAAAACTGTCACTTTTCACATCATTATCCAATGTTCATTTTGAGATATTGGTATCTTATTCTATGTCTGAAACACACTCAGTAACTACATACATTTCTATCAATATCTTTTATGTGAATATAAATCTTACTCATTTTATGAAGTTATTTTTGAATAATTTCCATATATATGTTTTAAGCACATAAGTATATTATATGTGAATAGCTGAAACTCTGCTGCATTTTTCTGCTTCAATATATTATGGAAAAAATCAAATGGAGAGATACTGATTATTAGGAATCATAAGTTTCAAATATGTTCTCTGCTTTAGAAGCATTAGGTGCAGGATTCTTTGGGAACTGTGATAGCTGACTATGTTCTGAACAGTTTTGGGAACTGTGATAGCTGACTATGTTCTGAACAGTTTTCTCTAGCCAGCTGCAGTGTCAGAAACCCACATCTGGAATTGTCACCAGAATACAGTACGTGCTTTTCCTCCTGTGATGTCTTTTCTTTGATATGTTAGTTGTACTTTTACTTTCCCAATTTAAATCTTGTGATGATTCGTACATGTTTAGCCCAGGGAGTAGCACTATTAGAAGGTGAGGCCTTGTTGGAGTCAGTGTGTCACTGTTCAAGTGGGCTTAAGACCCTTACCCAAGCTACCTGGAAGTCAGTATTCTGCTAACAGTGTTCAGATGAAGATGTCAAACCCTCAGCTCTGCCTGCACCATGCCTGCCTGGATGCTGCCATGCTCCTGCCTTGATGATAATGGACTGGACTTCTGAACATGTAAGCCAGGCCCAAGTAAATGTTGTCCTTATAAGAGTTGGTCATTGTGTCTTTTCATGCAGTTAAACCCTAACTAAGAAAAATATGTTTAAGAGATCATTTCAGATCTGCTATAGAACTGGAACACTATGGACTGTGGTTTTAAATTGGTTAAGGTGCAACATTAATGGCTTTTACACTTAATATCATTAGCTATCACTTGATAAGTTATACTCTATGTGTATGTGTTGTTTCAGTGTGTATTCATATAAAATAATTAAATTGGAATTTCCCTATACAAGGGATAATGCTCATCTCAGATGTCATATATTGTCATCAAATAAAAAAATCCAGTGTGAAGTGTAAGGATATCTCCCCTTGAGTCATTTGACAGGAGTGGCCTGAAATTTCTATCACAAAAGCCCAGTTCTTGCCATTGCCTTTGCTTGCCTACCAGAACTTGATGGTAAGACACTATAATTGAAAACATCAAAGACCTTGGATACAGGTTATGATAAAAATCACTGGATGGTGTTGTGAAGGCTGTGAAGGGAGATGGTTACTAATAGTCTTACCCAGCTGTAATTCCTTTAAGCTGTAATAACAACTGATCACACAGGTGAAAATCATGATATGTCCATGGGTGTAGTAGTGCTACAAATGTTATTGGGGTAACCTATCATTTTCTGTGGAGGGAAATCACGCTGGAACTGTTAGTCTGGTCAAAAATCCATAGCCAGTGAGTTCACAGCCTCCAGAGGCAAACCTACTATTGTTTTCCTAAAGGGACATATCATGCAATGTCACTCTAATTTCTTCCTATGTGCATATATATTAGCACAGCTGTCATATCCCATCAGAGAGATTTCCTTGTGTAGTGAATGCAAAAACTCACAACTGTAGAATTGAAGTGTCTGTGGAGTGCTCAGTCACACTTACAACTTCAACATCATCAACCAAAGTTTAGGGACTGTTGCTGTTGTATGCAGAAAACCTGCATATGAACATGCCAGTCAACACTGTAACATGGATGGCAAAGGACTTCAAGTGCCCACACCTCTAACTGAGCAGCCATTTATATTGTTTTTGGAGGAGAGAGAGTCAGTTTTCTCCCCCAGAGTGGATAGACTCACATCTATGAGTCTATGGACAGTACAAATTGGAGTTAATGGGTTATATAAAAGAGGATATAACATTGAGAAGAAGGTGTATATGGTAGATCTGGGAGGAATTAGGGAACTGGTGGAGTGTGAATAATCAAAATATATCATATGCATACATGAAATTCTCAAAAGGATAATAAAAATACATTTAAAGGATACTAGGTATTGTGAATATCTATGCCTACTACACTGAGGACTATCTTTTCATCTGATATGTATTTTTAAATGTGACTTTAATATCTCAACTATTATCATACATAAAGTCATTATGTCTCTGTCTTGAGAAAGATAATCAAAAGATCACATTAAGCCCACATGGCTGCCAAGCCATGTTGTGGTCTTAGATCTTTTACATAATTAGCACCTACATGCAACAAACCTGTTCTGTAGCTATAAGCACCCCATATACAGAAGGAAAACAACAATAACAACAACAACAACGGAAAAAGCAATAATTGCTCCCTTCCAAACCAGGAGAAACCAATTGATTATTAGACTTAATGTAGGCAATTTAAATGCAGACTTTTCTGTCCCTAGGCTTTCCTGGCAGTCTTCTGCTCGCCAGACACATGATCTTTCCATGCTTTTTATGTGGATTGTTACCATTTCTAATGCTCTGTTATCTAAAGTATACTTGTCTCTCTTGATCAATTGCTCTTATGTGAAAGAAACTCTGAATTTCCACATGAAAGACAGAGAGCTTAAATCTATTCTATGAAAGCAAAAGGGAAAAGAGTAATAATAGAGAGTTGATGGATTTGGTCCTTTAAACTGAATTACTATTAGAAATAAATATTGGAAAAGATATACATTCTATTTCCTCTAATGTGGCTCCTTTCTGGATGGCAATATCTGACCCAAATGTAATCTGCAGATTAAAAATAAACTCCTCTATGAATTTCCCTGACATCTACTGAGCAAACTTAGGTACTTTTTTTTTTTTTTTAACAGAAATTCAGGGGCAAAATGCAGACGTATCTGATATAACTGATAACATTTTATTAGGTCTAAGGAGAAGAAGGCTGGACTATCTGACTCATTTAAGCATTTCAGACAGCATTTCTCATGGCTACCTTTAACAACACCCTGCAAACTGGGAGGCTTAGAGCAACAGAATCATATTGTCTTTGAAATGTAGATGTTCAAAGTCAGGGTGTTAACAGAGGCAGGTAGGTACCTGTTGATAGTCCAGGCTTATGCTCTTGAGTAGCCTCTGGTAGTGTCCAGCAAGCCTTATAATTCCTGTTTTGTAGCATTATCACTTCTGTCTCTGTCAGATGGCTTGACCTATGTGTCTGCCTCTAGAAATAGTAATTTCCCTGTGTCTTGAATGCATGAATTGAACAGACCACTGGATTTCTCCAGTTCCAAAACTAAAACTGTCATCAGCAAACATCTGAAGGGTACAGCAGAATTTTCTCCATTTTGCTATAACCTACCAATATGATGGTCCCAGTAACGTACTAAAATTTCATGCTGTTCCAGATGAATTCATCTGAACAGTTATCTCTACAGCCATCCTGTTTCTAATGAAGTGATCTTCTGGAATGCTGGGGATTACTACTTTAACTTAAATGTTTGGGAGCTGTTCAGCTATACCCAGGACAGCAAAAAAGGAAAGAACAAGATTAGTTGGGGAGTCTGAGACCAAACCTCAGACAGGAAAGCTGTTGTTATCAAATATCAAGCGCACAGCTTAGCTGTTGGATTTGATGCTGAGCTGTGAAGGAACACTTGGAGACAGATATGCAAGAGCAATCATGTGAGGAGAGAGGGATGTCTGTGGGACCTGTAAGATGTGGGATGGATGGAGAGCTGGGGAGACAAGCTAGAGTTCTCAGAATACCAGAGAGGAGACAGGAATGGAATCTGTAGATTCTTTTAAGTTTTTATCAGAGATTAGTCATCCAGGTTTTGAGAAAGCAGTCTGATGCTACAAAAGGATTCACCTGACAGTATGGCAAATAATAGTTTTTACAAATAGATTTTACAAATCAGTGTTAAACTGCAGGCCTCAGGCAAAGATAAAATCACAAGGCCTGGAAATATACAGCTTTATACAAAAGAATAAAGAACTCTGGATGTAGAAACTATATGAACAAATATATAATACCAAATGTTTTATTTATGGATCATTGAAAGTTAACTCTTTGTAAGGACAACAAGACATAGTAGCTTCTGGTATTAAAAAATATTAAGAATCTTTTACTTTTGAAAACAGATGTCCCAAAGATCTGGGAAAATTATGAACAAATAATAATAACAGTAATAACTTGATAGCTCTTAACCTAGAGAACTCTCTGTAGACTTATCAGTTGTAACTCTTTGTAGACATTGTCATTATATTAAAAGACCATTATCTTAGTTGAATCCTTGAAATTTTTCTAAGCAGAGAGGTTCCTTCCTAACTTGGAGCATGAATAGGGTACTTAGGATATATGTGGGCAAATGAAACAGGTTTGTGTAAAACAGCTTTTAGCGGTTATTCTAAAGGTTCTAGAAAGAAACTGAGTACATTCCCCTAGATTCCTTAGAAGACAATGAATTCAGTTATCTTAGTTAGGTGTTCTATTGCAGCAATGAAACACCATGACCAAAAAGCAAGTTGAGGAGAAAAGGATTTATTCAGTTTGTATGCTTATATTGCTGTTCATTTTTTTAAGAAAACCAAGGTAGGAACTCCAACAGGGACTCAGAAGCTGATATAAAGGGCATAGAGGAATACTGCTTCCTGGAGTCTTCCACATGGCTTGCTCAGCTTGCTTTCTTATAGAACCCAGGATTAGCAGCACAGGGTTGGCCCCACCCGCTATGGTCTGGGCCCTCCCCAATAATCACTAACTGAAAAAATTGTCTATAGCTGGAGCAGATGGAAGCATTTCCTCAACTTAGTCACTTTCCTCTCTGAGTACCATAGCCTGTGTCAAGTTGACATACAAAACCAGTCAGAACATCAATTGTAAGCTTTGTGAACTTATATCAAAAGAACCAAGAATTCCTGTGTGTGTGTGTGTGTGTGTGTGTGTGTGTGTGTGTGTGTGTGTGTGTGTTGGACTGTGAAATGTGCATTCTCACCAGGAGTCAAGTAAGAAAACTGAAACTAGAATCTCAAACCTACTTGAGTTTTTGATAACTTATAGAAACATGATAAACATGATGCTATATATTTCCTCAAACAGACAACTTTAAAGATCACTGTTAAGTTAAAAAATATCTTACTCGGCCGGGCGGTGGTGGCGCACGCCTTTAATCCCAGCACTTGGGAGGCAGAGGCAGGTGGATTTCT